>NW_006921832.1:1837695-1838634 GCF_000298275.1 Orycteropus afer afer
AAATAACAAGAAAAAGAAACGAAATGGGTGGTGTCGCAACAGAACCAAAAGAGATAAAAAGGTTAATATCAAGGTACTATGAAGAACCATACTCTAACAAATTTGAAAATCCAGAAGAAATGGACAGATTTCTAGAAACATACTACTTATCTAAACTAAAACAGACTGAGGTGGAAATTTTCAACAGATCCATAACAAAAGAAGGACTTAAACAGGTCATTAAAAAATTACCAACAACAAAAAAAAGCCCTGGCCCAGATGGTTTCACTGGAGAATTCTACTGCACATTCAGAGAAGAACTGACAGCAATCCTACTCAAACTATTCCAAAACATAGAAAAGGATGGAATCCTCCCAAATTCATTTTATGAAGCAAGCATAACATTGATACCATAACCAGGCAAAGACATCACTAAAAAGGAAAACTGGAGACCAATATCTCTCACGAATGTAGATGCAAAAACCTTCAACAAAATCTTAGCTGATAGACTCCAACAACATAGCAAAAAAATAATACATTATGACCAAGTGAGGTTCATACCAGGTATGCAAGGATGGTTCAACATCATCGAGCACATAAATAAAACAAAGGAAAAGAAACACGTCATCATATCAATCAATGCAGAAAAGGCATCTGACAAAACGCAACACCGAATCCTGATTAAAAAAAAAAAAAAAAAAACTCTCAGCAAAATAGGAATAGAAGGGAAATCCCTCAACATAATAGAGGGCACATATGCAAAACCAATAGCCAACATTATTCTCAAAGGAGAGAGACTGAAACCAATCCCCTTGTGAACAGGAACTAGACAAGGATGCCCCCTATCACCACTTGTATTCAACATTCTATTGGAAGGCTTAGCCAAGGCAATAAGGCAAGAAAGGGAAATCAAAGTCATCTAAATTGGTAAGGAAAAAGTAAAACCATCCCTATTTGCTG
>NW_006921832.1:1840156-1851159 GCF_000298275.1 Orycteropus afer afer
ATTTGGCAATGACATATCTAACAAGGGACTTATCTCTAGAATTGACAGAAAATTCCAACACTTCAACAACAAAAAGACAAATAATCCAATTAAAAAATGGGCAAACATGAACAAACACCACACCAAAGAGGATATTCAGGCAGCTGACAAATACATGAAGAAATGTTCATAACCATTAGCCATTAGAGAGATACAAATCAAAACAATGAGATATCGTCTTGCCCCAGCACTAGCAGCAATGTTCAACAAGACAGAAAAGAAAATGCTGGTGAGGATGTTGAGAGATTGGGACTCTCATACACTGCTGGTAGGACTGTAAAATGATGCAACTGCCATGGAAAGCACTATGACAATTCCTTAAAAAGTTGGAATTAGAAATATCATTTGACCCAGCCATTCCATTACTAGGTATATATCCTAAAGAAGTGAGAGCCAGGACAAGAACAGATATATGCACAACCATGTTCATCACAGCACTATTTACAATAGCAAAAATATAGAAACAGCCTAGGTGCCCATCAACAGAAGAATGGATACCCAAACTATGGCACATACACACAATGGAATACTATGCAACCCTAAAGAATAAAAGAATCTGTAAAAGACCACATAACATGGATGAACTTGGAGGACATTATGCTGAGTGAAATAAGTCAATCACAGAAGGATAAATATGGTATTAGTCCATTATTGTAAAAAGTCAAGGAAAGGTTTATAAATGGAAGGAAATTTTCTTTGTTGGTTGTCAGGGGTAGGAAGGGAGGGGAGGGAACACTGCTAGACAGGTAGAGACAAGTATTGATTTGGGTGAAGGGAAGGGCAATATACCAAATGCAAGTGATCAATGTGGCATTGAGGAAGAGGAAAAAGTAGAGAGGTGCATGGGAGGTACAGACAACAAAGATGAACCCTTTTACACATACAGTATTATGTTGTCAATGATGGCAAACATTGATACATGGGTGGAGAGATGGGCAAACAGGCTGAACAATTAGGTATATCTATGCAGGGGGGAGTGCGCCCATAACCATGTATAGGGTTGGCAGACAATGTTTCTACAAGTGTATTTATATGTTCTGTAAGAATTTCCAGGTATACAGTAGACCTGACAAGGGACAAGATTGTAGTCAGTTCCTGGTCACAGCCAGCCACCCGTAAGGAGTAAGT
Organism: Orycteropus afer afer; assembly: GCF_000298275.1. Classification (NCBI taxonomy): domain Eukaryota; kingdom Metazoa; phylum Chordata; class Mammalia; order Tubulidentata; family Orycteropodidae; genus Orycteropus; species Orycteropus afer. Next base: position 1,841,324 of record NW_006921832.1, read on the forward strand.
AGTTAGAACTGTGGGCTCAGGACCATGGTCGCAGGGGACATTAGGGTCAACTGGCATAACATACTTCACAAAAATATTGTTCCACATCCTACTTCATCAAGTGGTGACTGGGATCTTAAAAGCTTGCATGAGGCCTCTAGATGCAATGATGGGTCTCTCCTCATCCAGAACAAAGAAGAATGAAGAATACCAAAGACACATGGAAACAATTAGTCCAAGGGACTGGTATACCATGTGATCCTCAGCCTATACAACTATGAGACAAGAACTAGATGGTGCCTGGCTACCACTGTCAACCATTCAGAGGGGGATATATGTAGCAGATCCTGGATAGAGTGGGATAACAATGTGGAACAAAACTCAAAATCATTAAAAAAGGGGGGAGGCCGGTTTGCTGGTAGAATCCCTGAGACTATGACCCCTCGCTGCCCGTCAGGTCTGAAATTGAAGCCACTCTTGTGGCTTCCAGCCAAACAAAAGATAGGCATATGAGCTGAATCTTTACAATCATGGAAGAATAGAAGGGCTGTGTATGCACAGGGAGAAAGCTCAGGGGGCAGGAGTGCATGAGAGAGAAGGACACAGGGAAGAAGTAACTATGGAGAGGAGTGGGAAGAGAGTTGTTGCACTGTGGGAAACTGCAGTCAGTGTCATGGGACAAAGTGCATGTGAACTGCTGTATGGAAAATGAATTTGCTCTGTAAGCTATAACCCAAATCACAATAAAAATTATAAAAAAAAAAAAAGAGCAGATATATGCACACCCATGTTCATTGCAGCACTATTTACAACAGCAAAAAGATGGAAACAACCTAGGTGGCCATCAACAGAAGGCTGGATAAGCAAACTATGGTACACACACACAATGGAATACTATGCAACACTAAAGAATAATGTAGAATCTGCAAAATACCACATAACATGGATGAACTTGGAGGACATTATGCTGAGTAAAATAAGTCAATTACAGAAAGGCAAATACTGTATTAATTCATTATTATAAAATGTCAAGGAAAGATTTATATATGGAACGAACTTTCTTTGTTGGTTACCAGGGGTGGGAAGGGAGGAACACTGCAAAAAAAAAAATTAAAATTAAAGTAATAAATAAACAAATAAGAGGAAAAAGGTAAACAAACAAACAAACAAAAAAAAACATCTCACTGCTATCAAGTCAGTTTCAACTCATAGCAACCCCCAATGGGTTTCCAAGGCTATAAATCTTTATGGAAGCAGACTGTCTCATCTTTCTTCCATGGAGCAGGTGGTGGGTGTGAACCACCGACCTTTTGGTTAGCAGCCAAATGCCTTAACCACTATACCATGACAGCTCCTTACAGCTCCACATTCTTAGTTTCTTTTAAAATAGGCCCTTATTCATCCATCATCAAAAGTTTGTTCCACATCTTGGTAGGCCTGTACCTAAGCCAGATAACTGGCATCTCCAAAACAGAAGCTGAGAAGAGAAAGAAGTATAGATAGAAGCTGAGAGTGTAAAGAGCAAGCCAACATCAAAAGCAACCAGTCACCTACAAACCAAAACCCAAACTCACTGCCGCTGAGTTGATTCGACTCATAGCAACCCCTCCTTGGGTTTCTGTCCAACCTTTCTTCAGAGGAGTGGCTGGTGGGTTTGAACCGCTAGCCTTCTGGTTAGCAGTCAAATGTCTTAGGCACTATACCACCAAACCAAAAACCAAACTCACTGCCATCAAGTTGGATCCGACTCACAGCAACCCCTCCTTGGGTTTCTGAAGCGGTATCACTACAGAAGTAGATTGCCCATTCTTCCTTCCAAGGAGTGGCTGGTGGGTTTGAACCAGCAGCCTTCTGGTTAGCAGTCAAATATGGCTTAGGCACTACCCGACCAAAGCTCCCACTATACCACCAGTGCTCCTAAATCACCTATAGTTTAGCTAGTAGTATTGAGCCAATGTCATTTTCCTGGTTTGATAATGTATTATGGCTATGTAAGATGTTATCATCAGAGAAAGTTGGGTAAAGAGCAACTGGAAACTCTCTGTATTACATTTTGTAATTTCTTGAGAGTTTAAAATAAGTTCAAAATAAAAAGTTTTAAATGAGCAGAAAAAGCTACCAATCAGGGTCATTTTTTAAGAGGCTAAGGGACTGAGGCAAATAAAGACTTTAATAAACCCCTTCTGATCACCCCTGTGCTTCAAAACCACCTCTACCTTATCATCTCAATACACGTTATTCTAAAGTTTATGTCCTTTCTCGAGGCTTTCAGGTCATTTATTCAGGATTTTTTTTAAGGTTTTCATCCTTGCAAAGAGTTTCCAGTACTGGAAATGGAATGGAAAACATGATCTTGTGTTTATACAAAATCCTGCCTAAAGTAGAGCATAATTTTTCTTTTCTCCCCAGGCTTATCCTGGAACAATAACTTTGCCGTTGTGACGTGTCTTTCATATTATTCTGAGGCTTGGCCTTGATTATAAGTCTGGTATAAGTCTGGTAAGATGGGCAAAGTGTTCCATGTCACTCAACAAATATGAGGTATGGGGGAGGAAACACAAAAGCATTTCGAAAAATATAAAATTGAAAAAGCCAATCAGTACATACCTGAATGCCTTCCCAAGAATCAAGAGGGCACTGACCTGAGGCAAATATGTACTTGAGCAAATCGCTACTTTAACTCCTGTTTGGGGTTATGTTTTAAAAGCTAGCTGATAAATCACACCAAAAAACCATCTCTCTTCCTCATAGTCACTCCTTAATTCTGATTTCAAAAACTAGAATTATTAAAACTGTGATATCTTTGGCTTTGTGTGACATTCAACTCTTTCTTAAGCTAAATCTACCCCTAAAGAATACAAATCTGCCATTTTGGAGGATATTTCTGGAAGAGGGCAAACACCACATGTTCTAAGAGTGATTCAGATGAGGAGCTCCAAAAACATAATCAAAATCTCCCCAGATGATGATTCTGAAGGCTACAGAGTCATTTGGAGATGTGAATGTTGGTCCTGTTTTCAAAGATTGGAGGAATCTTGGTGCCACAGTAGTTAAAGTGCTCAGCTGCTAACCAAGAGTTTGGCAGTTTGAACTCACCAGTCGTTCCTTGGGAGAAAGATGTGGCAGTCTGCTTCCACAGAAGTTACTCATTCTCACTCATTGCCATTGAGTCGATTCCGACTCATAGTGACCCTCTTTGGGTTTCTGAGGTGGTAAATCTTTATGGCAGTAGATTGCCCAGTCTTTCTTCCACGGAGTGGCTGGTAGCTTTGAACCGCCAACCTTCTGGTTAGCAGTCAAGTACCTTAGGCACTACACCACCAGAACAGCCTTGGAAACCCTATAGGGCAGTTCTACTCTGTCTTGCATGATCTCTATAAGTTGGAATTGACTTTACGGCAATGGGTTTTGGCCTGGTTTTTTCAAAAATTACTGAGTAAAAGTAACATATAATTATAAATACATTATGATTATGTAAAAAATGTCAATGTATATGAATAAAGATGGAGGGTATAGGAAAAATGAAAAATAATGTTAAGATGAGCGATTTTTCAAGAATTTATTTTAAGTACCATTATACTGTTATTAAGATAAAAGGGAAGATAAATCATTCATATTACTTGATAACCATTCTTACAGACAATGTATCAGTATCTTAGTAGTCTACAAAGACTCCCAAGTCCCCTTGGAGGTCAAAACCCTTAACCCTAAGCCTGTCATCGTTAGGAGATGAGTTATTTTTCCCTGGAGGCCATCATGAGACATTTGCCCACATAAAGGTTCAGTTGGCTCTTTTCTGCCCACTCACACTTTTATAAATGTTCCCTTCCTTGTCCCTCTCAACTTGGTATATCACCAAACAAATAGGTTTAGTGTTACCTGCAGTGAGATAATCAGTAAAAATAGTAATTTCAATTAATCCCAGCACTGATCTATAGTCTATAGTATAGTCTATACTTCTTTATCCAGAAGGACCTATCTACCCCCTTCTTTTGTTTCATACTTCAAAGACAACTCAATACGCCTACTCCTCACATATTGACTATCTCGTTATCTGACATTTCATATATAGGACAATGTTGTTGTTATGTGCTGTCAACAGTTTAAAAAAAAAAAAAAAAAAACTATCCCACTATATTTTGCACATTAGTGAGGCAGCGGGCATGGCAACAATGGCCGTGGAGCATCCCCTCCCTTAAGGAGGATCTCTGATAAGCTGAGCTGCGCTGCCCCACACTCTCTGCTCCCTCCTACACATGGGAGTGCTGTGCCAGTTGCCACATGGGGTGGCTTCCTCTGTCACCACGGCCTTGGGCAGACCCACAGGCAGGACAGAGCCAGCAGGCATCTGTTCTGGGTTCCCAGCTTCTACGAGGTCTGAAGCCCTGCAGCTAAAAATTGTCATGAGATGGGAACAGAGGCATTGGGAGGGTGTTTGGAAGAAATGCATGCAAGTTTAATGACATCCCAAAGTGAGCAGAACTGGTCCTGAAGCCCCCACCATGATGAGGCTGAGTGTGCAACCAGGCTATCAGCGCCCTCACAGGAAGCCCTGCTCCGGGATGTGGAATGCAGGGTGTGGTAGTTAAGTTGTGTGTCAACTTGGCTGGGCCTGGTTTTGAGTGGCTGGAAAGCTGGATATAGTCATTCCCCATGATGAGATTGGTAATCAACTCCATGGTGGAATCTACTGGAACAGCTGAGTTGCTGCCGTAGGGATGTGGTCTGCTTTCAGTATATAAGAAGCAGCATTGAGAAAGGTCTCTGGAGTTCTTTGGCACACCCGGTCCCTGCATATATCTGAGTCTTCATTTAGTAGCCTAAATGTTGTCTGCCAGTCTTAGGATTATTCCTGGACTTGAACCAGTGGCCTATCATGTTGTCTGATAATCTTGGGACAGTGCCATTTTGTTTGTCCACCTTGGGTTTGTCAGCCTCAGCAGTCAGCAGCTGCCTGAGTGAAGAGATGCCTCCAGCTCCAGTGAGCCAGGAGCAAGAGGCAGAGCTAAAGCCTGAGGTCGATGGCCTTTCACCTAGCCCCTAGAGCTGGCACTTTGAACTCAACCTTCTAGCCTCCAAAACTAAGAGAATAAATCCCTGTTTGTTAAAGCCATCTACTTGTGGTATTTCTGTCAGAGAGGCACCAAAGAAGAAAACACAGGACTTGCAAAGGTGGGCATAGAGCCCTGGAAACAGCTCTGCAAGGGAAGTTCTGACCCAGCACAGGAGGAAGGTGAAGTAGTTAAGCTCCAGCTCTCTAATCACACAGCCTGGCTTTATCCAGCTTTGTTTTCTCTAAGCCTCCTTTATTTATGTTATTTATTATTCCATAGAGGAATAATCTGCAACTAGATTCATCACAGTGATGAGCACATCAGTAAATCTTAGTTGTTATTATTTCTATGATCATATTTTCTAATTATATATATATTTAAAAAGTCAGACTAATGGATGGTCTGAAAACAGAAAAAAAAAAAAAAAAAGAAAAATTCATGTTTGCATAATGACCTGGTCTTTGGAAACTAACCATTTCGAAAAATGAGGAGTGGGTGTGGGTAAAATAAAACATTTCTCAAATTATGATGACTCAGAGTTCTTCCTAAAACACTCACAGTGCTAAACTATGCAATAATAATAAGAGCCACAACAAGAAGCATTATTGAGCATTTACCCTGCACAGCCAAAAATCTCTGGGTTAGTGCTTCACTACTTGCCAAAAGTTGGAGGAGTGAGTCCACCCAAGGTGTTTCAGAAGAAAGGCCTCGAAATCTACTTCTGAAAAAATCAGGCATTGAAAACTCTATGGAGCATAGTTCTACTTTGACATACATGGCATTGCCATGAGGCAGAGTCAACTCCATGGCAAATGATAAGAGTAGATGAGAGTCTGCACAGTCTTATGCTAAGTCCATTGCAAGGCACTGAGAGTCCCTATTCTGCACCCAGATTCTGACTCCAGAATCTGCATCTTTGAAAACAATAATAATTTTACCTTTTGAAAGTACATTTATATAAAAAGTCTCATTTAAACTCCCAAACATGCACGTGAGGAATGAAAAGTAACAAGCCTAAAATCTAAGATGCTGAGGGGTAGAATAACTCATCCAGGGCCTCTAAGCTAATGACAGAGCCAAAGCCAGAACCCAGAACAGACAATCCAATCCATGATCTTCCCACTGCTCCCAGCTGCACTGCAGTCTAAATAAACCTTCTAGAAACAGTACTGACAGTGTGCTCTAGACAGTGAGACAGGAGAAAGGGTTAAAAATCAACTTTTGGGAAAAAGTTGTCCCCTTTCCAGAAATGTGACATTTACCATTTAGCCCCATGCACATCCACCACCAATCTCAAGGATTCTGATATGTAGAATATTAAAAGACAAAAGCAGTGAATGGAAACAAGCAAAACTTTTGCAGTCACAAAGATCTGGGTTTGGATCTGACTCTTCCACTTACTTCTGGAGCATTTACTTACCTGGAGGAAGTTATTTTCTCAAGTTAAGATGGTAAGTGACATATTTGGCACATACGGACCCTGCGTGGTTAGTGCTTAACAACTAAACTAAAGGTTGGTGGTTCGACCACCAGCCTGGTGCTCTGCTTCTGTAAAGATTACAGCAAGAGTAGTTCTATTCTGTACCACATGGGATCACTATGAGTCAGAATCAACCCCACAGCAACATTTTTCTTATTTTTGTTGCTGTTGTAAAGTGCCATCTAGTTGGACCCGACTCATGGTGACACCTCCTTGGGTTGCTGAGGTGGTATCACTACAGAAGTAGATTGCCCAACCTTCCTGCCTTCTGAGGAGTGGCTGGTGGGTTTGAACCGCCAGCCTTCTAGTTAGCAGTCAAATGCCTTAGACACTACGCTATTATTTTTAGGTATGCAAAAACTGTTGTTTCCTTCTAACCTTCCCTTTTTATCACAATTGACTCTAGGTCTCACAGGACCTCCAGGGTCCCCAAACAAAACATCTCTACCCTTAATGATTTCCTTTCAGAACACCAGTGACATGAATGGAATTTCATTAAAGGGCAAAATATCTTCTAGGAGTAGCACTGTCCCTCAGCATTAGTAGTTATACTCCCACACAAAACAATAAGCAAAGGTACTCCACCCGTCCACACAGCTCCAAGTTCTGGGCCATCAAAACCAGCAGCAGCTACGTCTGCTACTCCACTTTCGCCAAACCTTGTCTCTGCTTCTGGGAGTCCAGGCCCCTCATCCTTAGCCCCTCCCAGCTCTGACCAGGCTCATTTGCCCTTCTCTGTCTTAAGACAAATCCCAGCATTAACCTGTTTCACCTTCCCTCTTGCGAGTTCCTGAGCCCACGGCATCCTGCCGACTCTGACGACAACTCACCTGGCCTAAGATTCATGGCAACTTCCTGTGGCGTCATCTGAATGACGTCTAAGTCCGTGGAGCTGGAGCCCTTGCTGCTGAGAGGCTGGCTCCGCAGGATATGAGTGCTGCTGGTGGGGCTCTCAATCTCACCTCCACAGCGGTTTCTGATGAGGTTTTCCCTCAAGTCACACCGGGATATGACTGACCGCGGGCTGCCGAAGTCCTACCCAAGCAAACAGGGAAGAAAGTAGGAAGTGGTCAAGGTCACCCCAGTATAGCTCTCTTATTTAGGTTGTTGATGTATTACCATCTGGTTGACCTTAAACCCACTACATTCCATTTTCATTGTTCTGAAAATGGATAAAATTATAATCCCTATCCCAAATCCCCACCAAGTATTATTAACATTAATTGAGGCCCTGGTTATGAAAGCACTTTATAAATTGTAAAGGCATAATAAAAATGTTTCATTTCATTGTTATTTTAATGGTCAAAATGCTCCTAAAAAACAAATGTATCTAACTGCCAAAATGATTAGCAGAAGAAAGTAACTGAAATGGTCAAAAGTTTTATAAATACCCAAAGTGAGTGATCAATACAGTAACACTAAGGAAAAGGACACAGAGGTGCATAAGAGGTACAGACAACAAAGATAAACCCTTTTACATATACAATACTCTGTTATCAGTGATAATGTAAACATTAGTCTACAGGTAAATACATAGGTAGATAGGCTGAAGGATCAAGTATATTTAGGCAAAAGGGAATGTACCAAACCAAACCAAACTCAATGCTGTCGAGTCACATCCAACTCATAGCGACGCCTCCTTGGTTTCTGAGACATTATCACTACAGAAGTAGATTGGCCAACCTTCCTTCCAAGGAGTGGCTGGTGGGTTTGATCCACCAGCCTTCTGGTTAGCAGTCAAATCCCTTAGGCACTATGCCACCAGATCTCCTAAAAGGGAATATACCCATGACCATATTTAAGTTTGGCAGATGATATTTCTACATGTGTATCTGTATGTGTATAAGAACATCCATATAAATAGAAATAATAGGGGGCAAAGCTATGTAACTTCTTAGCCATAGCCAATCACTCTGAGGGAGTGAGCTGTTGGGCCTGTGGGCTCAGGACCATGCTTGTGGGGGATATCAAGCTCAACTGGCATAACATACTATATAACATTGCTCTATATCCTACTTTGGTGAGTAGTGCCTGGGATCTCAAAACCTTGTAAGCAGCCATCTAGATGCAACAATTGGTCTCTCCTCATCCACATCAAAGATGAATGAAGAAAACCAAAGATGAATGAAATAATTAGTCCAAGGGACTAGTGGACCATGCAAACTTCAGCCTACATAATCATAAAACCAGAAGAACTAGATGGTGCTCAGTTACCACTGTCAACTGCTCGGAAAAGGATCGGTGCAGGACACCCTGGAGAGAGTGGAAGAAGTATATGAAACAAAACACAAAATCATAAAAAATTACTGGTCTGATAGAGATTGGTAGAATCCCCAAGATTATGGCTCCTAGTCACCCCTTCCGGCCTGAAACTGAACTTACTCCTGTGGCTTCCAGGTAAACAATAGACAGGCATATAAGGTGCATATTTACACCAGGTTGGTACACTCCTTAGAACAATTAATTAGGGGAGACCAGAGGGCAGTATTTGCACAGGGAGATAGCTCAGAGGGCAGGAATGCACAGGAAAGATGGACACAGGGAAAAGATAACTACTACAGGGAGGAAGTGGGAAGAGAACTGGTACATTATGGGGATTGTAATCAATGTTATGAAACAAAATGTGTATAAACTGCTGCATGGAAAATGAATTTGCTCTGTAAACTTTGACCCAAATCACAATTAAAAAATAAAAAATGGTATAAATAACATTTTAAAAAGATGAATATTATATGAGTGGCTGAATCATCCTCATTTAAGCAATCAAGTATTAACTTCTGAGCTGCTCACTTATCTACTTTTGCACATTGGACATTGCACAATTCTAGAAAATTATGTGGTAATTTATATCATAATCTTTGACCTAATGGCCCATTCTTGGGAATTTATCATAAGAAAATAATCAAACTCAAGGGGAAATTCTATAAGGAGATATATATTGTTGTTATTGTTGTTGTTAGGTACCATTGAGTCAATTTTGACTCAGAGCAACCCTATGCAACAGATTAGAACTGCTCCTTAGGCAGTAATCTCTATGGAAGCAGATTTCCAGATCTTTCTCCCATGGAGCTGCTGGGTGGGTTTGAACCATTAACCGTTAGGTTAAACCACTGCACCACCAGGGCTTAAGAAGATAAATACTAATAGATATATTGCAGTGTAGTAAATTACTTTGTGTGGCTTTTCTACCCATAAGTCTTTGTAAACTCCAAGGTGGGATTTGCTATGAGCAACTGAGGAGCTCCTGATTGCTGAAGGTATCCACCTGGAGTATTTCCGTTGGGAGTGGTACAAAACAATGTTCTGGGAGGTGCCCACTCTCT
>NW_006921832.1:1853609-1927105 GCF_000298275.1 Orycteropus afer afer
AATAGGCCTTGGGTTACTGCTGGTAATCCTGTCTTCCTCTTGTGAGATTAGAGGAGGTCAGAACATGTGGCCTTCTTGCTGTTTTAGCAAATATGTACACCAGTGTTCACTGTAGCATTATTCCCGATAGTCAAAATGTGGAAACCACCTAAATGCCTATCAATGGATGTATGGATAAACAAATGTAGTGCATATATACAATGGAATGCTATCAGCCAGAAGAGCAATGAAGTCTTGATGTATGTTACAACATGGATGGAGCTTGAAGACAAGATGCTGAGTGAAATAAGTCAATGACGAAAGGGCAAATATTTTATGACCTCACTCATATAAAAAGACTAAACCAAACCAAACACCCTGCCATTGAGTTGATTCCAATTCACTGTGACCCCCATTGGGTCTCCAAGGTGGTAAATCTTTACAGACGTAGATTGCCTCATCATCCTTCCACGGAGTAGCTGATGGGTTTGAATAGCCAACCTTCTGGTTAGCAGTCAAATGCCTTAGGCACTGCGTCACCAGAGCTCCTTATATAAAAAGACAGGATCAGGTAAATGTACAGAGATTAAAGTTTATTAATCATTACCAGGGGCCAAGGGAGGGGGAAAGAGCTTATAGAGCACTGAGTGTCAGTTTAACATGATGGAAAAATTGCATTAATTGAAGGTAAGAGTTGCACAGCCAATTAATGTAATTGATGTCAATAAGTTGTACATCTATAAGAAGGGGAAGTAACAAATGTGGTATAACAAATATATTTATTTATAACAATAACAAAAAAAGAGCAGGTGCTCAGGCTGCTTATGTATAACCAAACACCTAATGGGATTTGGTCCTTTCGTTTGCAGGTATAGGGTCACAGTTTTATGAGACAGCTCAGTTAACTGGCCTAATAATGTGTATAGTACTTCTGTTCTACCCCCTAATTCGTTGTGTAGTGCCTGGGCTCTTAAAAGCTTACAAGTGGCCATCCAAGGTACAATAATTGATCTCTATTCACCTGGTGCAACAGAGGAAAAAAGAGTCAGGAATAGGAGGGGGAAGTGGAATGTGGTGGCAAACTGTCCCCATTAACAACTGCCTCCTTTGCAATGAGACCAGAAGAACCGGATGGTGCCTGGCTACCATTACAGAATGTTTTGATTAAAGATTCTGCAGAAGAATCCTGATCAAAAGGGAAAAAATACAGAAGAGAATTTAAAAATCTCATGGAATGTAGATGTTCTGGAGCCATGGAGGCTGGATGAACCCCTGAAACTATTGCCCTGAGATCATCTTTAAACCTTAAACCAAAAATATCACCTGATATCTTCTTAAAACCAAGTAATAGTTTAGCTTAACTAGTAAAGAATGTCTGTCTTGAGCATTGTGCTCTTTCAAGAACTATCTTTATGGGATCAAATTGACAAGAGCAACTCAAAAAGTTAGATAGGAAACTTAGAGGGCAGTGAATTTATGTAAATGAGAGAGAAAAAATTTAGAAAAGGAGGGTGAGAATGGTTGTACAACAGGAAGAATGTGATTAAAGTCACTGGATTGTACACAGAGAATTAATTGAATTGATACATGATCTGCTGGGTATATTCTCCACAATAAAAAAAAATAAATTTTTAAAAGTAAACAAAAAATATATACTGTAGCGTTATTTACAATAGCATATTCTTGTAAGCTTGTAAATCTAAATCCCTAAAAGATAAGAAAAATATGGTACATTACTTTAATAGACTTTGTAGCCATTACAAATAATTATGAAGACCAAGGAAAAATTTCATAAAACATTTATACTAAGAAGAAAACAAAATAAAATTGCATCTGTATTAGGATTCAAAAGAAAAATAAAATGTGAAGACGATGTGTTAAGGGCAGAGCGACTAATACAAAGATGTTGATAAGAAAAATCTTTCTTTCCTTAAATTGGATTTGGGAGATGGTTGGGTATCAGGATAATCCAAACTAATTTGGGGCATTAACTTCAAAATTAATATTTTGTTATAAAATATGGTGCCTGTAAGTATTGATCATTCCCCAGTAAAAGGTTGTGCATGTGTGTGTTTGTTTTTAATGGGAAAGCAAGCCCAGGTTTCTCTCTGAACACCCTTTCACTGATTTTTTGTTGCTATTGTTATTATGTGCCATCAAGTCAGACCCAACTCACAGTGACCCCTCCTTGGGTTTCCGAGGCAGTACCACTACGGAAGTAGATTGCCCCATCTTCCTTCCGAGGAGTGGTTTGAACTGCCAGCCTTCTGGTTTGCAGTCAAGTGCCTTCGGCACTACGCTACCAGAGCTTTCACTGATAGGTGTGGAAAATAAGGTCGACTGCTGGTTGAATGCCAGTGCTGTACTCTATAATCCTCGTAACAGCTGGAGGAGTTAGGATACGGATCTCATCTTCTCCCCTTGGTAACACTTTGCCAGAAGGTCTCAGATGAGCCAAGTATCCCTTGACCCTTTTGTTAGAAACCAGGCTGCTGGAAGAGGCGTAGCACTCAGGGGCCCCTCCTTCATTATAGTCTAAGTTACCCTAGTATTGACTAGTCAGTGTCCTTTAGAACCCTTGCAAGATTCAAAGCCAAGAAGTCAAGAAGATTTTTCAATAAGTAAAACCAGGTATATTGTTCTGGGCCTCTGTGATAGTTTATTTGTTTTTTAACTGAATGCATTTTCATTTTTGCATTGAAATCCTGGGGATCTTGCCTGTGACAATCTCAGGATTATAGGTAATTATTTGTAGCTTCACAGACACTTGGTATAGAGTAAAGGAAGAAAATGATGATTCTGTAGCAGCTCTAATGAAGCAGTGAAGAAAACATAGATGGGGGGGTGGCATTAATTACCTGAGGGTCCCATAAGTAATGATCAGCTAAGGAGCAGAGCCTAGAGTGGATGTCTAATTAGCTGTCGAGAACTTGAAGGGCTTAAGGCTTGCCTGCCCAAAGCTTACTTACTTAGCTAAAGAATCTCTGAACTTCTTCTCACTGGCAAACTGGGCTTTGCTGTTCATCAACTCCAATTCTAAAGAACTAGTTGTCCCTGAAGGAGCTCTGGTAGCACAGTGACTAAGGCATCTCACTGCTAACCAGAAGTCTGGTGGTTCAAACCCACCAACCACTCCATGGAGGCAAGACTGGGCAATCTACTTCTGTAAAGATTTACCACCTTGGAAACCCAATAGGGGTCACTATGAGTTGGAATTGACTTGATGGCAGTGTGTTTGGTTTTGGTTTTGGTTGTACCTGGACCGGTGCTCAGATTGTCAAGTGTGTCTGTCTTCATCAGTCCCGTGCAGAGCCCCACCAAAAGGTTGGCAATGAAAGTATCTTCCATCTCCTGAGAGCTTTGGGAATCCTTGACACTCACCCATTGGTCTGAGCCAACTTGCACACTGGAAGAAATTTGGTCTGGTTTGCTCTAAACAGGAGACAGTTACATGCTTCTTCATCCACAGCCTTGGCAATGGGCTTCAGGTTAATCACCGTGATATCACCCCACCAAATGGACCCCTGCATTAGCAGCAAACTTCATCTCAGCTTCTCAGTCATCTTGGCTAAAGATATTTTCCCATAGACACTACTAGTCCTTGATGAAGGACTTCTACTGAGTCACCTGCTGGTCTGGGTGGAGGCACCTCCTGGGGTTACCAGCACACTTAAAGTTCAGGTCAGCCTTCCTAGATCTGAAGAACTCAGAGGCAGCCACATCAGTGGAGCTGGCTTTCTCAACTGTACTCTTGGAGCAACAAGCCTTCTTTATTCTCTTGGATGTTAGGAGCACAGCCCTGTTCATTCCCCTCATTGATAGCATCTTTCCTTCATTTCTCCTTAATCACATTCTTTAGGTTGTGGTAAACCTCAGATTCAATTCACATCACATTCTTAAAATCTGCTGCACCAACAGGGTGGTTCATGAACTCCTACAATGTCACCTTGCAGCCATTATGAGAGCCACCACAGATCATATCGAAAGCTGCAACTGACAGGGTAAACTGTATGAGTACCAACCCCACCAGCAATGTGATTGTACAGGGGAAGCCCCTTTTCAGCAGCTCCAGCTTTACAAACAGGAAGGGACACCCTGGTGTGGCATCTGTACCAAATTTAGGTTTATTCTCAGTGCCCTCCTTCTCTATCATCAGTTTGTTAGTCTTCACTTATTTCACAAAGTTCTGTTCCTTGCTACTAAGGACAGGCCCAATAGTTTCATTGATTCTTGACAGCCTTTGAGATATCTTGACCCATATATGGAGTCCTGTCATTGTCCTGGAGCTATGGGACCTCACAGATACCAGCTGAGGTACCACCCACCGGGCATGGCAGTTCTAAAGAGACTTGTTCCAGCTCGCACACTGGAAGAAATTTGGTCTGGTTTGCTCTGAGCAGGAGGCAGTTGCACTTCTTCATCCACAGCCTTGGCAATGTGCTTCAGGTGAATCACTGTGACATCACCCCACCAAATGGACCCCAGCATCAGCAGCAAACTTCCTCTCAGCTTCTTAGTCATGCTGAAAGCATCCACTTCAACAGTGGGATTTCCACAAGAGTTAAAGACTTCTCACACATGGAGCCTGAAAATGACCATGACTAATTTCTAGCCACAAATTCTTATTTCCCTAGAAAGAGCAGAGGTTGCTGAAGCCCCCAATGGGGAGTGATAACCCAGCAAGCTCATGAGCCTTTCCTCTATTCCCCTGAACTCCTCTCTTGCTATTTTAATTTTGAATAAGGACATATGCATATTTAAAGAGAGGAAACCAAAACCACAGAGACTGGGAGCATATCTTGTGATGGTTATGACCTTCCAGGTACACAAAGACTATAAATAAAGAAAATGTCTCAAGATACCTACATTTCCAAACTCCAGATTCAATGAATATAGATGTCTCAAATCATTAACCTTTGAGGAAAAGGAAGATTCATGATTAAGAAAATTCTCACAGGAATGCCACCCTTATGTCTGATGTGCTATGAGTTTTCTGTCCCTGGAGGACTTTACAGCCTGGCCCCCTGCTAGGTTTCAGAATATAACAAATTCCAAAGGGGAGAGCCCTTTTGATGCATTGCCTGGTGCCAACCCCTCACTTCTACAGGTGAGAAGTCAGAGGCCTATGTCATAAATTGAATTGTGTCCCTCAAGAAAGATATGCTGAAGTCTTAACCTCAGATATCTGTAAATGTGACCTTGTTTGGAAATAGAGTCTTGGAAGATATTATCAGTTGAGATAACATTGGGTCATACTAGAATAGGGTGGGTTCAGTTTGAGCAGTGCCCTTATAAAAGGGGAGAAGAGCTGTAGATATACATAGAGGGAAGACAGCCATGTGAAGACAGAGCAAAGGGTAGGCTGATGCACCTCTAAATCAAAGAACTTCAAGGATTGCCGGCTGTCACCAGAAGCTAGAAGAGAGGCTTCAGATTCTCTCTCAAAGCCTCAGAAGTAATCAACTCAACTGACATTCTGATTTAGGACTTTTAGACTCCTGAAAGGTGAGACAATAAATTTCTGTTTTTCTAAGCCACCCAGTCTGTGGTACTTTGTTATGGCAGTCATCGGCAACTAATACAGGCCAGGTGTCTAAATTCATGGCTAAGTTTGCCCACGAAGTTTGAGTTTGTCTGATCTCAGTTTCCTGGATCTAAGTTCAGTGCTCTTTGTAGCACTACTTCCCACTTCAGCCAAGGTCACCGCTCAATTCTGCAGCAGGAAACTAACTCTGGGCCCACAACGCCCATCCATCCCTCTGATTTAGTAGGACTTTGCTGCCCAAGATGCAGAGACCTCCCCCTACCTATCAAACTTAGGTGATAAATAGCATATTGATACAAACAAACAGGTATGGAGGTATCTACTCTTCATGGAAGAAGAGGGCAGACTTGATCTCAACATGGAGAAATGGAATCTACCTTCAGGATGGACTTCTACTGGGCCACAGCCCAATTGCTTGCAGATGCTCCCAGTATTCCATGCAGGAATAGGTTTCAGTAGATTAACAAAGCACCTGTCCATAGGCCCTGGAAATATCCTCATCAACCTATCCAAAGACTGCATACAGGGTACCTACATTACAGGCTAGTCTATCAAGAGAACAGAAACTTTAACATTCTTTGTGGCTTATGATCACTATGTAGTAATGTCAAAAGAAAAGGGAGGTGCTCCAAATTTAGACAGCTTTTAGTTTGTCATAACACCGGTGCTTCTAAACTGTAACCCCCTCCTCCACTCTGCTCCATCACCTATTACGTGGAGGATAATGAGTTGTGGAGTCCCTGGGAAGGAGCCCTGGTGGCATAGTGGTTAAAGCATTTGGCTCCTAACCAAAAAGTCAGCAGTTTGAACCCACCAGCTACTCCACGGGAGAAAGATAAGGCAGTCTGCTTCTATAAAGATTTACAGCCTTGAAAACCCCATGGGGCAGTCCTAGTCTGTCCTATAGGGTCACTACGTGTCAGAATCAACTCGATGGGAGTAGGTTTGACTTTTGGTTAGTCACTGTGAAGCAAACGGTTGGTGGGTCGAGGCCACTCAGAAGAAAGGCCTGGTTATCTACTTCCTTAGATCACTAGCAAAACCCTATGGAGCATAGTTCCACTGTGACTCAAATTGAGGGCAACTGGTTTGGGTTTTTTTTTCCCCTAATGAGTTGTAATATTTATCATAACATTGTTATCAACCCTGCATATTTTGTTCATCAAAATCTGTTTCCCTGCAGTCAAAGCCAATGCTCAGCTGGTTGGTAGCAGTGTGGCATCACGGCCGTGCATGCAGATTCACTGCCTGTGCCACACAAGGCATGACTTTATTTGAATACAGTGCCTAAGGCACTTCACTGCTAACCAGAAGGCTGGCGGTTCAAACCCACTAGCCACTCCTCGGAAGGAAAATGGGGCAATCTACTTCCGTAGTGATACTGCCTCAGAAACCCAAGGAGGGGTCGCTATGAGTCGGGTCCGACTCGACAGTACATAACAACAACAAAAACAACTGCCTACTGCTACCAAAGGTAAAAGCTCTCAAATGAAGTGGGTGGTTGTTTGGGGGGAAGGGTGGGTTTCTTTTTATTTCTGAAACAGCAGCGTGGAAGAATGGAGAAAGTGCAGGTCCCAGGAGAAGAGGAACCCATGTAAGAAAGGAGGCAGACAGACCCGATCCCCAGGGTGAAGCGGGAAGAACAAACTGGTAAGCAGGAAGGAGATAGGCAGCCAAGTGGGCACAGGTGGGGAGCTGGCTGCTCTCTGGGGCTTAACAGCCCCACTGGGATATGGCAGGGCCAGGCCTTTGAACCAGCCAAAACTGCAACCATAATCCCCACAAGGTAGAGGCCTTGAGGATTTATCATAACATTGTATCAACCCTGCATACTTTGTTTATCAAACAGAGGTGCTAGAGAGTGGTATGGGAGAACAGGTAACTGATGACAATCTAAAATTTTTGTGCTAGCAACACATTTCCACATACACTCCCTGCTTGGCAGATACAGCAATCTCTCCACCAGCTTTCAACAGGCTTATTTCATTCACTGGACAAATATTTATGAAACATCTACAATAGGCCAAGGGTATTTTTATTTAATCTGACTACAAATTAATGAGTCTCTTAACACATCTTAGATTTTAGTATGAGCTGTATCAAATGTAGATATTTTTTCATTTCTTCACCAGCACAAAGGAAAACATAGTATCTTCTCTACTTTTCCTGCCACTATGATTTCCCTGTCTTGCTTCCCAGCCTCTAAACTTTCTCCTAATGTTCCTGCCTCTAATCCAACTGGCCCTTTCATCCCCCTTTTTCCACATCAACCTCAAAAGACCAAGACCTCTTACCTCAGCCTGGGCTTCATCAGTCTTCTTCCACCCTCATGAGTCTTCTTCCACCCCCAGACCCAATTTCCACCCATTCAAATAGTTCAGCCTCCAGCTTCACTGTTCCTCTTCCCTTGAGAGTTCAGCTTCCACGGTGGTGACCCACTGGACTCCTTGCATTCACCCTTCCTCCCTCTTCCTGATGCCAGAGCAGCCTAGCACTGGCCATGGCCATATCACTCAAGGCTCTTGCTTTTACACCCTAACAATCTCCCCACTTCCCTAGCCCTGAGTGTATCTCCTGTCTCCCCTTTCACCCTCAACAAATCTGCTTTCTAGCTTCACAGGGAGCACCAGTCCCTCAGCCCTGCCTATTTCTCTTAAACTGTAACGCTTCTGCAAGCCACAGTGGCCTCCCTGCCAATAGTACAGGTTGCTGGTCTACCAAATTACTTCTCTCTTTCTTCCTGGACACACAGTTATTCAGTTCTAGTTCTCACTGTGTTATTACTGTCCCAGCCCACACTAGGTCTCTCCAGCCCATTGGCTTCCTCTATGTTTATCCACAGCCTCATTCTTGGCAGAAAAACTTCTTATGATTCCTTCACTGGAACACAGCTTCCTTCTTCTGTGGGGCAAACTTTTCTCAGGGCCTGAATATGTTTCAGAGAGCTGGGTTTAGAAAGTTTGGGAAGTTTTTGGTCAGCTTCTTTCCTTTCACAAGACAGAATAAGTGTGGTCAAGTGCCGTCGTAACCATACATGTATGTGGTAATGTGAGCTGCTCCTGGGTCTACCCACAAAATCATCCACGCACACTTGTCCATGCACTTTCCTCGTGACAGCTACTGGGCTATGAAACTTACAATCTTATGGAAGGGACATATTTTTCACTTAAAAAAATGATGGACAAAACGGACTACCCACTGGAGTTTGTGGAATGTTTCATATCGTGCAGCACAAACAGCATCATGAGGGTTTAAGCTGCTTGAGAGGCAGGAGGAACAGCACTGGCTGGAAGTGCCCAGGAGTGTGTCAAGGAAGATAAGAGGTGAGAACTGAGGTCTGCAGTGCTGACAAGGGAGGGCCAGGAAACAGCCCCCACATCCTGATCTCAGAGTAGGTGAGAATCTGGTGGCTTTGGTCCTGCAGCCAAAGGGTAAATCTGAAGCATCTGAAGCCCCCAGATAACAAACACACTGCAATTTGACACAATTACAGTAAGCTTTTATATATGGGGGAGATTCCTCTCTTAAATTAATTTGTTTAGTGATCTTACTCCCTGTTGGAAAAAGGTCTAGGGAGTTCATGCATCAAGAAGCAGTGTAGCCTGGGGGAAAGAGTTTGGGCTCAGAAGTTCAACTAGGCAGATTCAAGCTTTGGCATACTTCTGTGGCCTTGAACAAGTCACTTTACCTATCTGAACTTCATGAGTTTTTCAATACCTCTCTGATCTGAACCTCATGAGTTTTTCAGTAAAAAAAACGGGAATATTATCATCCATCTTATAGAGCTGTTGTGAGAATTAGAGATGCTATGTAGTAAGTGTGTGGACCTAGTAGTATCCCCTTCCCACCCATGATCATTTGTAGACATAGTTAAAGAAATCACTAGACCTCTAAGGCTCCCTTCATGAAGAATAAGCCCGCCCTCCCAGGAGCCATATCTTGGTTCTACTGATAGAGGCCACACCCTGACCTGCTGAGACATAGTCTATCCAAATCAGCAAGTCTGGGGTTCTTTTGTCAAATAACTTTAACGATGCGTAAGTGAAAGGAGGGCTAGCATTCTGGTTCTAACAATAGTTTAGAAAAGTGCCTCCAACATCTCCTATAAGATAGGAAGTTTAGGAGTTGAGCATTTCTTTACTGGCCCACCAAGTCCTAAGATTTTGTATTGTTTTATGATGGCAAGGTACCTAACACTGCTCAAAATTTACATCCCTCCCTATAGGATTTAAAGAAACAGCAGTCATCATTGAAAAATAAGATCATCACTTAAAGCTCAATTTATAATATATATCCTCAAATAAAGGAGCTCTGGTGGAGTAGTGGGTAAGGCATTTGGCTGCTAACCAGGAAATCAGTGGTTCAAACCCACCAGCTGCTTTCAGGAGGAAGATGAGGCAATCTACTTCCATAAAGATTTATAGCCTTGGAAAGTCACTGGAGGTCACTATGAGTCATAACTGACTCAATGGCAATGGGTTTGGTTTTGGGTTATCCTCAAATAGGCCACACTAAGATGACATACATCCACCAACACACCACCCACTCAGGGATGTTTTATAACATGATGTGGTGGTTATGTTTGAGTGCAACTCAGCTGGGCCTGGTTGAGTGGCTGGGAAGCTGAATGTAGTTATTCCCCATGATGAGATTGGTAATTAACTCCATGGTGGAATCTACTGGAGCTGCTGAGTACCTGCTTTGAGTATGTGGTCTGCTTCTTGTATATAAGCAGCAGCTTTGGGAATGGTCTCCAGCTTATGGCATGCTTGGACCCTGCATGTAGCCATGTCATTGTTCAGCAGCCTGCCATGCTCTGCCAACCTTGGGACTTACAATGGACTTAAATTAATGGCCTGTCACGTGGTTTGGTAACATCGGGACTGTGCCATTTTATTTGTCAACCTTGGGCTTGTTAGCCTCAGCAGCCAGTAGCTGCCTGAGTGAAGAGATGCCTCTAGCTTCAGTGGGCCAGGAGCAAGTGGCAGAGCTGAAGCCCAAGGTTGAGGGGCTTTCACCCAGCCCCTAGAGCCTGGCACTTTGAACTTGGATTTAATGCCTCCGAACTGTAAGAGAATAAACTCCTGTTTGTTAAGGCCATCCCATTTGTGGTATATTCCTGTCAGAGCGGCACTAGGTAACCAGAACACATGTTATGCAACAAAGTCACTTTACAAACTCTGTGTGTCTTGGAGTTCTTATACTAAAGAGGAGACAACTAGAGAAGAGTCATAATTGACTCCCTTGCAAAAGGAAATAAGGTCTTGTCTCCCTAAAACAGGATTAACACATCCAACAGTATAAGAAACCCAATTTAACTTATTATTTCATAAAAATACAGCTTTTCCTTCTTCAGTAAACTGGGTGGAAGTGGAAGAGGCAGCTTGCAGAATCTGCGCCAGCTGCTGTGAAGTCAATTCCAACTCCTGGTGGCCCCATGTGTGTCAGAGTAGCACTGTGCATCACAGGGTTTTCAGTGAACGATATTTCAGAAGTGGATCACCAGGCCTTTCTTCCAAGGTGCCTCTAGGTAGACTTGAATCTCCAGCCTTTTGGTTAGCAGCCAAACATGTTAACTGTTGCACCACCCAGGAACTCCAGAATCAGCACATACTATTTATGTACAGTCAACCTATGTGCTGCAGTTAGCCCACCCTCCACGGCACTCCTTCCTTTCTGCCCCTGCCCTACATACCTCTTTGGAGCACCAGGCACATTTTGGATGGATGAGCAGACACTCTTCACATGAGGTGGCACTTCCACTAGTGCATATGTTGAGACCTTCAAAGCAAGATAAAGGTGCACCATTTAGTTCCTGGCTATAAACCTATGGATGAGGCCTTTGAATGAGTCAGGGAGTAATCACTTTTTGTGACAGGGCCCTCCCCAAGGCTCCCAATGTTAACTGCAGATTATGGCTTATTTGCCAAAGCCAAACATTTACAGTTTTCTAAGCATCCATCAATCTTGCACACTTGTGTTGTTGTATGCTGCTGAGTGGATTCCGACTTACAGTGACCCTATAGGACAGAGTAGAACTGCCCCATAGGGTTTACAAGGCTGTAAGTCTTTATGGAAGCAGACGGTCTCATTTTTCTCTTGCAGAACAACCGGTGGGTTCAAACGCTGACCTTTTCGTTAGCAGCCAAATGCCTTAACCACTGCACCCACCAGAACTCCTACACTTGTATTGTTGTTGTTGTTGTTATGTGCCGTCGAGTCGACCCCGACTCATAGCGACCCCTCCTTGGGTTTCCGAGGCAGTATCACTACGGAAGTAGGATTGCCCAACCTTCCTTCCGAGGAGTGGCTGGTGGGTTTGAACCGCCAGCCGTCTATTTTGCCCATAGAATCTTTCAATATTGCAACTCAAGGGTTAAATTTTTTCCTCAGTTCTTTCAGCTTCAGAAATGTGGGGCGTGTTCCTTCCGAGGAGTGGCTGGTGGGTTTGAACCGCCAGCCGTCTGGTTAGCAGGCAAGTGTCTTAGCCACTATGCTACCAGAGCTCCCACACTTGTATTAGCAACTCCCATTTCTTCTGCTGGGCTCACTTGGATTTCCACTCCCTTCCCCCATAACATAGCAGATCCTCCCTCACAGATAGGGAACAAGGCCCTTTTACACTTAGACCATTCAAGGTCTGATAAAAATAGTATAAGAGGGAAGAAAAAAAAGAGGAAGAATACACTCATCTCATTTAGACAAAAGAAAATCCTAAATCAAATACCATCAAATCAAAATCTACAGTTTATGAAAGAAGCCAGCACACTCTTTGGAGAAAAATGTACGCAGGAATATAGTGCTGGGTTAGGATACAGGAAAGCTACTAACTCAATATATCTATCAACAGGTCAAGTAAGAAAAACCTTATCATTACTTTAGTAGATAATGAAAAGTTATTTGATAAAATTCAAAACTCATCTCTGATTTAAAAGAAAAAAAAATCGGGAACTAAGATTAGAAGAAAATTACTTTATCACTGTAAAAGTTGCTTATTTCAAACCCAGCCCGGTCTACCTCCCCCTCCCACTGCAACAGTCTGGGAAGGGATCTCCAAGGGTAAGCTCATTGTGGTGGTGAGGTGAAACCCATTCACTCCTGCCTCCAGCTGCATAGATATCCTTGGTGAGATTTTCATACTTTTCTTTTGCATCCTCTCTGAAACATCTAGGACAGATTTCTTGTGGTCAAGAGCAGAACTTGTTGGTTTTTCTCTGAATGAAATGGCTCTTTGGCCCTCACAGCACTAACAGACACACTAGTCTCTTCTGGTGGTCACTTGCTCTGAATGTAAAGAGAAGGTGTGAGAGCCACACTGAGTGGATGAATACAATAACCAAAAACCAAACTCAATGCTGTGGAGTCGGATCCAACTCATAGCGACCCCTCCTTGGGTTAGAAAGAAATCCTAAGTCACTAGTCCTAGGAAGAAGACCTTAGATCTTAAGGTGTTGGGGGGGGGGGAGTTGCAACGATTAACAAAAAAGAGAGGGGTAAGGGAGGAGAAAATACAGAGAAGTAGGAGATTATTTCCTGGCTCTGCAAGAGCCATGGAGATGTTTATTGTTAAAACATCTTGAAATTTACATTCTCCAATATGCAAATATTAACTCTCCACTTCTCCTTTTCACTAGCACTAAAAACCCACAGAAATCTTCAATAGCAAAGGAGCTGACTAGACAGGGTGGAAGCAGACTTTGGAGCTTCATTGAGAGAAAAAATGCCATCATGGTAGCTGGGACAGAATGGGGGAGGGGAAAACAGGCAGTGCCAGGAGTGCTGGAAAGGAGAGAAGAGCAATGCTTTCCACAAGCAGGAAACCTACCCTCAATCCTGGGTCCCCTCTTCACCACCAGCCACCTCCCTGTTGGGACCCCTGCCTCATACCCAAGGAACTAGGGGACCTCAAGACAGGAATTCCTCAGACATAATCTCACTGCTGGGCCTGCAACAGAGCCCCCTGAGTGCTGTGCTGGACTTTAGAAAACATGTTCAGGAGAAACTGTGCTCTGTGAGCTTGGGACCCAAATACCATGCATAACCTCATGTCAGAAGGAAAAGACCTTTCCAGGTCCAAGCAATGACCAAAAATGTCTTTGAACACTTCCCACTGGGAAGGGAAGTCTGCCTGTCTCCTGCTGTCACTAAAAACCTTCTTTTTCTAATTATAAAATGAATCTACCCATCCAGTGATTTGCTTCAGTGTATAAAATCATTTCCATAAAACTATGGAATCGTGGAACCTTG
Source organism: Orycteropus afer afer (assembly GCF_000298275.1). NCBI lineage: Eukaryota > Metazoa > Chordata > Mammalia > Tubulidentata > Orycteropodidae > Orycteropus > Orycteropus afer. Next base: position 1,867,381 of record NW_006921832.1, read on the forward strand.
GAGCTAGAAGGGGTTTTAAGATGAACTAGTCAAATTGCCTCGTTTTATAGATGACAGTAAAGGACTTAGAGAACCCTGTCTATCAGAAGGTCAGAAAGGGCCTTGGCTGGTGAGTGCCCACACAGGATGCCTGCCTGGTGCTCCTGTCCATTCCAGACTCATGCCAGCCCAGCCTACATGCTCTAGGGCCCTCTGGAGGAAACCACCAACAGCTGTTTGGTCACAAAGGAACTTGAAGGTGTTAGGAACTGAATTGTGTCCCCCAAAAAAGAGGTGTCTTAATCCTAATTCCTATACCTGTGGATATAATCCCTCTTGGGAATAGGATTTTCTTTGCTAGGAGCTCTGGTAGCATAGCGCCTAAGGCACTTGACTGCTGACCGAAGGCTGGTGGTTCAAATCCACCAGCCACTCCTCGGAAGGAACATTGGCCAATCTACTTCTGTAGAGATACCTCCTCTGAAACCCAAGGAGGGGTTATAATGAGTCAGGTCCAACTCGAAGGCACATAACAACAACAACATGTTAATGAGACCATATCAGTGTAGGATGTATCTTAAGCCAATCACTTTTGAAATATAGAAAGAGTACTTTACGCATAGAAAAGCAAGCACAAATAAGATAAAGATAGGTGCCACTAGAGATCTCCAAGGAAACCAAGGATGGTAGAGAAGCTGAGGCAGGGACCTTCCTCCAGAACTGAGAAAGGGAGAAAGCCTTCCCCTAGAGCTGGTGCCCTGAAGTCAACTCTAACCTCCTGAACTGTGAGAGAATAAATTTCAGTTTGTTAAAGACAACCACTTGTGGTGTTTCTGTTATAGCAGCACTAGAGAACTAAGACAGAAGTCAAATGCCTCAACTTGGTCTCTGCTCAAATCTACATAAATTCACAAGCAATGCTTTCTTATGATGACAGCTTCATCACTGACTTCTGAGAACTTGGATCTGGGGTCTAGGGCTTGGGGCAATAAGGGTCCCTCAGTTCTGAGCCAGAACAGACCTGTTCTGGTCTTTTGGTCTGCCAGTCTAAATGATCTGAGATATAATATTGAAAAGATTCAAAGGAAATGAAAACACGGAAGAATTACAAAATATTTAAGTACTATTGTATTATTAGGAGTTCTAGTAGCATAGTACCTAAGGCATTTGACTGCTAACCAGAAGGCAGGCGATTCAAACCCACCAGCCACTCCTCAGAAGGAAGGTTGGGCAATCTACTTCCGTATGATACTGCCATGGAAACCCAAGGAGGGGTCGCTATGAGTTGGATCCGACTCCACAGCATTGAGTTTGGTTTTTGGTTATTGTATTATTGGGGCCTCTGTTGGCCTAGTGCCTAAGGCATTTAACTGCTAACCAGAAGGCTGGTGGTTCAAACCCACCAGCCACTCCTCCGAAGGAAGATTGGGCAATCTACTTCCATAGTGAAACTGCCTTGGAAACTCAAGGAGGGGTCGCTATAAGTCGGATCCAACTCAACGGCAATGAGTTTGGTGTTTTGATTTATTGTATGATTATTTCTATGCTCACTAAATATCCACATGCAATAGTAAAGAGTTTTGCTTTTGTTAGCTGCCCTCGAGTTGGCTCCCAACTCATGACTACCCCATGCCCAATGGAACAAAATGCTGCCTGGTCCTGCACCATCCCCATGTAGATCAGACCATTGTGATCCATAGGGTTTTCACTGACTAATTTTTGGGAGTAGGTCACCAGACCTTTCTCTCTAGTGCCTCTTAGTCTGGAAACTCTGTTGAAACCTGTTCAACATCATAGCAATATGCAAGCCTCCACTGGCAGCTGAGTGGAGGCTGCTCATGAAGTTCATCGGCCTAGAATTGAACCCAGGTCTCCTGCATGGAAGGTGAGAATACTACCACTACCCCCAAAGCAGTTTTACTGCACTCAAAAGGATTGCCCTAAAATTAGATCGCTGTTGGAGCAATTTCAAATTCAAGAAACCCTCTACTGAGCACTAGGCAGGAGATACTGGAGACACAGAGATGAATGGCCAGGTCCTGCTCCCTGGGAGCTCTCAGTCTGCCAGTAGCAAACGGGAACTTCATTAACCAAAACCATCAGCGGTGTGTTGATACGGGTCATCGTGCCAGAGTTCCTCCCTTTGGCATCCCTCCTCTTCCCACCTATTAATATTTCAGATAGTCTGCACTTGGCTGGATGAGTCACTCGGCACCAATAAGCATTTTAAAAGGAAGGAAGTAATGAATAAAAAGCTAAACAGCTGGAGTTCACAATGTCAGAGTGTTGTGTCTAGGTCATGAAAATAGGCGCTAACAACCCAGACAATAGCCATATCCTTTCTTGGTTGTTCAGTGATCTGTTTGCATAGTGAACTATTCCAAGTTCAACTTCAACTCCCTAAAGCCCCTTTTCCTAATGTCTCTGAAGCTTGAGTTTACTGCAAATCAAATCTAAAAATACTCTCTCCTTTTCAAAGTCATTGACTTACCCTTCTCTTTCATCAATCATATCTAGGCAGCTCCCATGTCTAGCTGACTATTCCTTCAAGATGTATGAAATGTTGCTCCTAATCCAGTCCTTTCAGCCTGTGCCCCTCCAGCCTCACACTGCCCAAAGCAGGCCCTCTGAGCTGTGGTCTGGATCATTGCAGTGGCCTCTCCACGTTCAGCATCTCCCCACTGCTGTCCACCTTGCATGTCCAAGGTCAGACAACTTCTACTAAAGCACACAGCCAGCAGCTGGAATTTTCAACTGAAAACATTCAATGGGATAACAGAAATAGGTTGCTGTTGTTAGCTGATGTTCAGTTGGCCCCAACTCATGGTAACCCTGTGAACAATGCAACAAAATGTTGCCCAGCCCTGCACCATCCCCAGTAGCAGTTGCAGATCAGACAATTTTGATCCATAGGGTTTTCACTGGCTGACTTTTGGAAGTAGATTGCCAGGCCTTTCTTCCTAGACTGCTAGTCTGGAAATACCACAGAAACTTACTCAGCATCATAGCAACACCCAAGCCTCCACTGATAGATGAGTAGTAGCTGGCTGCATATGAAGTACATTAGCCAAGGATCAAATCTGGGTATCCTACATGGAAAGTGAGAACTCGACCACTGAACCACAGAAGTGAGTATTAAGCAGAAATGGTCCTTCTGGCTTGATGGTGACAAAGAACTGTGAGTGCTTCTCCCTATGCCCTGAACCACATCCCATAAACCTGTCACACAATAAGTAAAGCATTTCCGGTACAGAGCCTAGTAACTAATATTCACTTGTCCAAAGATCTGACCATTAATTGAAAGTATGATCTGGGAAAGTTCTCTCTTATTTGGTTCCACCTTAAAGAATAAGATAAGACCTTTCTGAACATTAGACATCTGCAGTTCACATAACAATACCTACTTTATGAAGCATGACTTACATTTTTAAAATATTAACTAAATAATGGAAAATTATGCAGCTATTAAAAAGAAGATGCTCCCTAAATACTGATATGAAGGCTTACCCTGCTACATTGCTAAATTAAAAATAAAAAAGCGAGAAGCAAAACTGTACGTTTAGTGTGCTGCCTTTGAGTGAAAACAGAGGAAGGATACTTGTAACATATCCATAGAAAAACTCTAGCTACATAAAAACCTAACAAGTTTAATCTGCATGGTAGGTGGTAAGTCAGGAAATATCCCAGGCTGATGGCATGGAAAAGAGATTTCTCATGATATATTTGTTTGTTTAATTATATGAACATACTACTTATTCAAAAACTAATTTTAAAAAGACAATTAATTACTCTAAGGTCTTCTCAAAAACCTATAACCCCACACCTGGAACAACAGAGAAAGAAGGAAAGTCAGAAATAGGGGCAGGATATGGAATGTGTGGCTAATTGCCTCCATGAACAACTGCCTCCTTTGCCATGAGACCAAAAGAAATGGATGGTGCTTGGCTACTAGTACTGAGCATTTTGATCAAAGATTCCATCAAAGAATTTGGATAAAGAGGAAAATGCAGAACAAAATTTTAAATTCTTACGGACTCTAGAATTTTTGGAGCCATAGAGGACAGAGGAGGAATCCTCTGAAACTATTGCCCTGAGATAGAAATTAAACTTTAAACCAAAAATAATCCTTGAGGTCTTCTTGAAAGTGAACAATGATTTAGCTTCACTAGTAAAAAGGTCTGCATTGAGTATTATGCTCTTCTAAGAACTATCTATATGGGATCAAACTGACAATGTTGTTGTTGCTGTTATGTGCCATGAAATCGGACCTGACTCATAGTGACTCCTCCTTGGGTTTCCGAGGTGGTTGTTGTTGTTGTTGTTGTTATGTGCCGTCGAGTTGGCCCCGACTCATAGCGACCCCTCCTTGGGTTTCCGAGGCAGTATCACTACGGAAGTAGGATTGCCCAACCTTCCTTCCGAGGTAGTATCACTATGGAAGTAGATTGCCCAACCTTCCTTCGGAGGAGTGGCTGGTGGGTTTGAACCACCAGCCTTCTGGTTAGCAGTCAAGTGCCTTAGGTACTATGCTACCAGAGCTCCTAAACTGACAATAGTAACTCCAAAAATTGGATAGCAGGCAGTGAGTTTATGTTAATGAGGGAAAAACAACTCAGAAAAGGAGGCTGAGAATGGTTGCAAAACTGGAAGAATGTGATCAATGTCACTAAATTGTACATGGAGAAACTTGAATTATATATATTCTGTATATATTCTCAACAATAACAAAATAATTAAATTTAAAGGAAATAAGAAACATAACCCTAGTCTACTAATCAAAATCCATATATATCAGACAAATCACAATCAAGGGACATTCTACAAAATTCCTGACCAGTACTCTTCAAAACTGTGAAGGTCATCAAAACAAGGAAAGTCTGAGAAAACTGTCACAGCCAACAGCTGGAAGAGATGACAGAGGCTGTGTAGCCCATGCTTTGAAGTCTAAGACAACATGACAACTAAACATAATGTGGTATCCTAGATACAGTCTTGGAACAGAAGGAGGACATTAGGTAAAAACTAAAGAAATGTGAATAAACTATGTTGTTGTTGTTGTTGTTATGTGCCGTCGAGTCGGACTCAACTCATAGCGACCCCTATGAGAAGCCACACAAACAAATAGGAGCCTATCAATAAAGTTTTCCTTTATACCTATAAACAAAAAAACCAAACCTGCCAAGTTGGTTTTCGAGGCAGTATTCCTACAGAAGTAGATTGCCCCATCTTCCTTCCGAGGAGTGGCTGGTGGTGTATGTTCATTAATAATGACAGATTAGTACTCGTTCATTAACTGTAACAAACATACCAGTCTAATGTAAGATGTTAATAACGGGAAACTGGGTGCAGGGGCATATGGGAACTCTGTATTATCTCCTCAATTCTTCTGTAAATCTAAATCTGTTAGAAAAAATAAAGTCTATTTTTAAAAGTCGAGTGTGTGTGTGTGTCTGTGTGTCTGTGTATATATATATATACACATACATATATAGTCTATTTAAAAAAAAAAAGGAAACCATGGGGGGTTGGAAATTGAGGAGCAAGCATGATGTGTGTCAGGGACCCAAAAGTAAACTGAGACCTGGGCAATTCACCACATAGCGAGTAAGACAGACCCCTTCTAGCTGCCAGTGTCTCTAATAGAACGTGCTCTGAGCAATGGAGAAGGTGAGGCCTGCTCTGCTCCACTGGAGAATACAGGGAAGACTTTGCAGAGGAGGGGACATTTGGTTATGGAACAGTAGGATAAGGAAGGGATTTGAGTTTTTCAGACAAGGCAGGGGGCGATATCCTTAGTTTTGTCACTTAATGGCTACAGGGCTTTGGGCAAGTCAGTAACCTTTCTGGGCCTCAGCTCCTCATGCAAACAATTCAGAGGGTCAACTTACATGACCTCGATCTTCTCTTCCCACTGTCCATCTGTTTGTCTTTCCGTTTGTACTATGGTGGCTTGCAAAATACCAGCAGGGTCACCCATAACAGAAGGTTTCAGCAAATCTGCCAGACTAAGACAGACTAGGAAGAAAGGCCTGGTGATCTGTTTTTGAAAATTAGTCAATGAAAACCCTATAGATCACAGAATACCTTCTGATATAGTGCTGGAAGATGAGCCCTCTAGGTTGGAAGGCACAACATGATAGCTGTAACAATAAACTCAAGCAAACCAGTTACCATGAAGATGGTGCAGGACTGGCCAACGTTTTATTCTGTTATACATCAGGATGCCATGAGTCAGAGCCGACTCAACCACAACTAAGAACAAATTTTTACTTCCAGTTCAGAAAACCCTGACACGTTCCAGTGAGTTCTCTGTCTTCCTGAATATGTCTTCCTAACAAGCTACATCCAAAGTCCCTGACTTCAATGATAGTTGTAGAAAGGAAGTGCCCCCCTCATACCACACCATGCGCACACACACACACACACACACATACCCATTACCAAGACTCATGTTCAGCCATTCATTTAACAAATGTGTCAGGCACTGTTCTAGTACCAAGGATATAGTGATGAACAAAAGTGACAAAAGTCCCTGTCTTCATGGAGCTTATGTCCTAGTTGGGAAAGATGGATGGTGTATTAGATGGGGTAAGTGCTAAGGAACAAAATGAAGGAAGGAAAGGAGACAGAAAGAATGTGGGGCAAGAGATCGCAGCTTTAGTTGGGAGTGGTCAAGGAAGACTCCACTGAGCAGAAGACAACTTAGAACAGACCTGCAGAGTGGAAGACGCAAGCCTGCAGATATGTGGGGGGAGGACTCTACAGGCAGAGAGGAGGGCCCCCCAGAAGAAGCATGCCTGGATCGCTGGCTGGAAGAACAGTGAGGAGGCCCGAGTGGCTGCAGTGAAGGGCATGAGGGACAGTGGCAAGATAAAGTCAGAGGAGTGTAGGGAGGGCTCCTGGGTAGCCTGCAGAACAGCCAGGACTTCTGGAAGCAACTGGATGATTTAGAGCAGAGTGATATGGACTGACCTGATTTAACTGGAGTGAGAGTTGAGAATAGCTAATGGGGACAAACGCAAAAGCAGACCGGCTTTACAAGAGACAAACAACCATCTCTGGAAAACTCCGGTGGCAAGGAGGTAGGGAATTCAGTAAGAAGGCGGGATTCACTGTAGCCCCACTGAAAGCATCAACTATAGAGGATGTGTGAGATCTGTTCTGGAACAAAGTTTTCACCATGTGAAAATCCTTCATTCAACAGAAGAAAGGAGAAGCCACACAAACAAATAGGAGCCTATCAGTAAAGTGTTCCTTTATACCTATAAACAAAACAAAAAAAAAAAAAAAAAAAAAACCTCCTGCTGCCAAGTTGATTCTGACTCACAGTGACCCATAAACAGAGTAGAACTGCCCCACCGGGTTTCCAAGGCTGTAAACCTTTATGGAAACTGATTGCCTCACCTTTTTCCCTCAAACCACTGAACTTTTGATCAGCAAATGAGGTGCTTAACCACTATACCACCAGGGCTCATGTTGAGACCACTGAGTAATAATAACCATAATAGTAGATGGTGCTTATCATGCATTAGGCACTCTTCTAAGTATTTAAAATTTATTTTCTTAACTCTCACACAACATAAATTATTACTATTATTAGCCTACTTTTGCAGTTGAGAAAACTGAGGCATAGAGAAGTTTAAGTAACTTGCCTCAGGACACAATTCATAAGTGATTGAGCTGAGATTTGCACTCAGACATGACACCCAACCACTGCTTTACACTGCTTCTCTCATTTGGGCTAGCCCCAAACACTAAATCTGTTGCTGTCAAGTTGATTCCAACTCATAGTGACCTTACAGAACAGAGTAGAATTGTGCCATAGTGTTTCCAAGACTGTAATCTTTATAGGAGCAGACACCTTTCTCCTGTAGAGTGGCTAGTGGCTTTGAACCACTGACCTTTCAGTTAGCAGCCAAGCATTTAACCACTGTGCTACCAACACTCCTTCTTCACACCTATAAAGGCCATTAATCCCATTCCAGCTGGAGAGATGGAAAACAAACCACAGCAGTGTGCTTTCCAAAGTCCTCAGGACTGAGCCAACTAAAAATACCTGTGAAAAGAGATGCTTTGCCATTAACTTAGCCGTACACTGCCATCCTAAAGGGATACTATTTAAGTGTGGTATAATTGTCCCACATTCCTGATAGTGTTAAAATTTCTCAAAATACTTACTTTCATAACCAGGCTGAAGTAAGAAAAAGTAGTTACCAGGACAGGCGGGCACAAAGGACCTTTTGCCAAACTACTTAGATATTTTAATTCTCTGTTGCCTCAGCAGCTAAATAAGCATGGAGAACAAGCAGGAGAGGAATACCAATTAGAGCTAATTAGACTCTGCCCTCTTATGGCTCAATCCCTTTATAAAAAGCAACCTCCCCCCCCCCATATAAAAAGAGTTACAATGTAAATCCATAGGGTAAACAACAGTCTACAAACCAAGCCCACTGTTTATGTTTCATTGTCCTCTCATTTCTAAACCTATTCCTGGTTCCTTGTGCCAAATTCCAAGCAGTCCCACCACGTACCATGTAAATATGGTGGTGGTGGTTTGTGTGTTTATGTGTGTGTGTGTGTGTGTGTATGTGTCTGTGTGTGTTCACATTTCAACATGAGTCCATTTAAAAGAATAAAAGATTCTGTTTGGATTTAGAGCATTCTAATTTTCAGGGCATTCACTGAAAGAATAATTGAGTACAAATGACAGCAAACATGACTGCAATCATGAAGTAAGATTGATACCTACTCTCCTCCATTTTAGAGAGTAGGGATGCAGCAGAAAGGCCTCATCCAAAGAAGCCCTTCGTTTGTTTTGTGGGAAGACCATTATCCTAGGAACCTGTCCAAGAAGCTCTGGGCCATGGGATGGTAACAACAGAGACAGGGGGATTTGTGGGCCTGCCAGGGATTTATTTGAAAGGATTTAAATTAAATGTCTGTTTCCTGCTGGGTTAAGTGCAGAGATGAATGTGTAGTGAAAGGTACAGAGGGGGCAACTGACTACTGGTTTTGGAACACCTGGGCTGGCACAGCCCTACAGGTCACCTCTTTTCTTCACTGGGTGATGAAGGTTTTTTTTTTCCAGATCATGTTGTTTTTGTTATTGCTATGTGCCATCGAGTCGGACCCAACTCATAACGACCCCTCCTTGTGTTTCTGAGGCAGTATTATTACGAAAGTAGATTGCCCAACCTTCCTTCTGAGGAGTGGCTAGTGGGTTTGAACCGCCAGCCTTCTGGTTAGCAGTCAAGTGCCTTAGGCACTACACTACCAGAGCTCCTTTTCAGATCATTTTCCTAGTACGAGACAGAAACATGCTCTAGAGAAAGTACCTGCCGGGGCTTCTAGAAGAAAAAGAACAAGGGGACAGAGGGGGAGGAGAAGAAGGAGAAGAAAAAGGTAGGGTTACAAAGGAAAGAAGATAAAAGAAAAACAAAGTTTCAGGTTGTTTTTTGAGTAACACTGGGAAACTAAGAGAAAACTCAAAGGTGTGAGCCAGTCTCTAGCCTGAGGAAACCAAGCAAAGCTCTGGGGCTCTATAAGGAATGTGGTGATGTCTGGAGGCAAGTGAGCTTGCTCTACCACCGCTCTGCTGATCCACTGGAGGCTGCCTGAGCTCAAATAGGGAAGGGCAGGAGACAAACCTAAGAGCAATGGGAAAAAGGAACCCTGGAGGAGTAAGAAAGAAACCACAGTGACTCAACGCTTTTTCTCCCTACCTAAGTTGAGTCATGTACTATGGAGGGACTGGACCAAAACTGATGCCCTGACCCAAGGACAAGCATGGTAGACAAGTCACTTGATCCTTGGACCCATCTGAAAAATGGATATGAAGTTTGAAAAAGAAAAATCACAATGCTGATGGAAAACAATTGTTTAAAGAATTCTTTGCAACTGGAAAATATTCGAATTTCCATTAGAATCACAGAATGTCAAGCTGGAAGGGAACTTGGAAGGCATTTACTTTAGCAGTTCTCTAACTTTTGGATTTCACAGAACACTAAGATCTGAAACCAAAAGAAAGAAACAGAGAAACAGGGGAATGAGAACACAGGATTGCCATGTTTTAGTAAAAGAAAGTAAGTTTCCCCACCAAAAATTATATATATATATATTATTAAGACATAATTTCAAACTGAAGTACAGTCCTTGTAAAGCAGGGGCCACTGGTAAAGATACCGTCATGTGTGTGATGGGGGCTACAGCATCTTTCCCTTGATGGGCACTGGCTGCCAGATGGATGTTCGAAAACCACTGATTTACTCCCAGCTCTGAAGTGATTATTTTCCCATCAAAGAAACTTTGCTACAGTATTAAGTTTGAATTAGGGCCTGAACGAAGTTTTTGTTTGTCCACGGTGACCCCTCCTCCGCTCTCAGACTTAAACCTAGGCTGCCTTCAAGTAAATGAGACACCGTGGGGGGAACAGTTCTTCCCTCGGGGCAACCAGGCAACCACTTGGCTCACAAGAGCAATCAAGTATCTCAAGTTTGAAAGTGAATAGAGAACCCCAACACTCAATTATTTCCTAAGGGAAAGAAAAAAGTTTGGAGTTTCCGGTCCTTTTTTTTTTAATTTTTTTTTTTTTGGAGGGGGGCCGGGTACCTCATCAGCCTGGCAGTCCCAGCACAAACTGAGCATCCTTCCTTTGAAGCTTCCCAACTGCCAACTTGGAAACTTAAAGTGGGTCTATTTACACAGTCCCCAGCCCAGGGCAGTGTGGGGCTAATGCAATCTCACACCCCCTACCCTCCGCTCCAGAAGCCTCCATAGTTAGGGGAGTGTGAGGCATGGAAATTTGCAAATCGCGAGAGAAGCCAAGCAGAAGGAATCCGATGAGGAAGTCCCTGGTGGGCCCAGGCTTGGGACGTGGGTCTCTGCTTTTGGTATGCGGCTGTTTGGAGGAGGAGCGGGTTGCATCTTTAAAGGAAGGAGGTTGGTGGAGTTGCAGTGAAACTGGAAGATTCGCTCTGGGGCCCTACACTCCCCTGATGCCAGGAGACGAGCCCTCCTGAGCCGCCACGGCCCCAAACTCTAGTCCCAGAAAAGATTCCAGGTCTCGTGGCTCAGGCTGCCTTTCGCCTCCCCCGGACCGGGGCACCAGCAGCATCGCTCCGTGCCTCCCAGCAGCCTGCCCGCCCCCGGCCGGCCACAAGGGCCGCTTTGTGCCGCGGAACGGGAGCCTAGGTCAAAACGTAGAGGGGCTAACGGAGGCACCCTTCCCGTGCTCTGGGCCCGGGCGCTCCACGACTCGGTCAACAGACCGGCAAGTCTGTTTACGCAGGAAGGGAAGGCTACTCCTAAACCCAGGAGGGGAAAGGAGACCGACGACAGCCCGGCCTGGACTGCGGGCGGCTGTGCGCACAGTGCGGCACTCGAAGTTCTAAAGTTCCAAACCCGGCTGTCTTCCCCGCGACTCGCCCACCTGTGAGAGCTCCAAAGGCGCCCTGCACTTTCACACAACCCCTCCTGCCCAGCACCTCCAAGTGGATCTCTGCCCAACAAAGTTTCTCTCTCAACAGTTGGCGGCTCGGCGCCCCGACGCAGCTTACCTGGGAGCCTGGGCACCAGCGTGCAGAGCCCTAGAAGGCACGCGTACAGGAGCGCTGTAACCCGCGGCATGGTGGGGGTGCCCGGCCTCAGCTACTGCGTGGGGAGCCGGACTCCGCGGGGCCGTGTGGCCGGGCCGGGGCGCTGGGGCCAAGGGCTAGGGGACCCAGCCGCATGCCCGGCACGCAGTCTAGGCTCACTGTGCCCGGTTCCGGGCGGGGGCCGCTGGAGGCTGCACTGGCCTGCGCCCTGCTGCAACCATCCCTCCCGTGGCACTCGGAGCAGAGTCCCGAGCCGCCGCTTCCCTGGCTCGCTGACCAGGTCTCCTAGGGTGTTGCCGCCTGGGACGGCCCCGCCGGGAGGCTCTCGGCAGGGGAGAGAGGGCTCAGACGTCCAGACGCAACTTGGGCCCCGGGACGTGCCCCGCGCTGCGGATCCCCAGCGCGCCGGCACACTCTGCCTTGCGCCTCCGCCCCTTCCCTTCTCCTTTCCCCCCACCCGCCCGGCTCCACTTTCCTCCCCTCCGCTCTCCTCCCCTTTCCTCCCCTTCCAGGCCCCCGCCCCGCTGCCACAAGGTCAGTTTACAGCGGGGCGGGGCGAGCTCCCGGCCGGCCAGCTCCGCCCCGTGCGGAGACCAGTTGCGACGCGGAGGCCGGAGGTCGTCCAGGTGGAACTCCCTTCCGGCAGATCTGATCTCTTCTAAATAGTTGATTAGGGGCTTTCTTAGCAGGCTGTCCCTGCAGGCAGGGGCGGGGCACGTTCCATTAGGCAAACAGAGATTAATTCGGGGCAAAGGCGGCTGCTAGACTTCTGAAGGGAGAGCAGGTACTGTGGAATCTTGTGGTGGCCATCGCCTTCTCCCGGAACCGCCTCGCCAGCCCGCCTTCCAGATAGAGCGGAGGTACCCGCGAGGGTCACTGCAAGACCACTCGTTTGATGTGGAAAGAGGGAGCACCTGGAGCGTGGAGAAGCGCGCAAAACCCACTTTTTACTCATAAATATTTTGCCCTTTTCAGGGATTAGAGACAGGCCAATACGCCGCTGGTCTTCGTTTTTCTTAACCTCGATTCACTGGCGGCTTCCATAAAGCCAAAATGATAAGCTCAAAAGCAGATGCTCAGGCTTCACAGTATCCTTTACCTCTGAGCTGGATCTGAAATTGCCAGTAAGAAGTGGGGAGGTGTTCCCAAGACGAATCGTGCGAATGGCTGGGTGAGCTCAGGCTTAACCAGGGTGAATGGGTTACCACTGGAACGGTTTCTAGGCAATAGAAGAGGCCTTTGCCATATAGAAAGAAAGAACGACAGTAAAGTACCTAATACTTAAGTAGAACACACTGTGAACCAGGCATTATTCTGCCCTAGGAAGTGACAGAGCTGGGATACCTTGCCCAAAAGTTTGAAATGGCTTGACTAAAAACAGAAGCAGCAGCAAGTAGAGAACAAAGTAGTCTGACCTTTTCATGTCATGAGCCAGTTGGAAGGATGGCTAGGAGGACCAGGTCCTCACAGTCCTAACTGCCCACCTTCAGGAGTTCGGATCTTAACCTTTATTTGTACCCTCCACTCCATCTACTAAGGTGATATCCTGGTGCCAGAAAATGTAAACATTCCTGTAGTGTAGTGTGCCTGGGGATATAGCTGAAGCAATCCACAGCAAACTGGAAATTTCACTGAAGGCCAGCATTTCATCCTTAAACTACATGTAAAGATCATTCTACTCCATCATATCCCCATGTTTGTTCTGATGTAGAAGCCATGCCTGTCCCCAAACATTTACTGTGAAATTGGTGCTGCAGAAGCTACCCCAGGTTTATCTTGAGACCACCAGACCTGGCTTCAGGGCAGTCGATTTGGGGCCAACACTTATTCCAGCTTTAGAGGCAGTGATTATAAATAATGGGAAGCTAGTGAAAGAGTTTGAATTGGGAAGTGATGTGTGCCTAGTGGTGATTTAAAAAGATTTGCCTGGCAAGAATGTAGAGGGTAGATAAGAAGGAGAGTTAAGTCCCAGAAAGAGGGTATATATCTCATTAAATACAACAGTAACTTGCTTTTCTCAAGCACTCTTTCTAAATTCAAGCCCAACTGTGTCTGACAATCTGTGCATCACCTTCCCATCCCAACACAGACAATCACCAACTGTTGAGATGTCCTACTGTCTTTGGCTGGGTTTTCCAGAGAAGCAAAACCTGTGGTGCATATATATGGAAAGAGAGAGAGACACTTATCTCAAGGGAAGTCCCAAGTCCATGGGTCAGGCATCAAGCTGTTGGCTTCTCTCAACTCTCAGCAGGTCAGATGGCAGGCTACTACTGGCCCATGGGCTGCGAAGGCTGACAAATCCCAAGATCAGCAGATAAGATGATGATGAGCTGGATGCGCGATCCAGAGCAACTGAGGGCGCTTTGCCAGAACATCCATAAATAGATTACATGCAGGTCACTCCCCTAAGGAAACCCCAGGAAGGGGTGCGCTAATCTCTGAAATCCCTCCAGGAATGCGATATAGCTTTTTGTTTACTATTTTCCTAGGTAGGGGCAGTTCTAATGGCTTTCATTTGGCTTTTCTACCATAATAGCCCTTGCTCCACGTGTCAAGGATTTAATGTGGGGGTTCTGCCAGTTGTTGAGTATATCTATTCCAATTATGCATCCTGGGACTGGGGGAATCACTACAGGATGGATTTGGGGACCCAGTGGACCCACTGTGAGATGAACCTGAACTAAGCATTACTAACCTTACCCTCATATACCCCTACTCTGACTAGTGGGCCACAGTGATGTTTTCGGTCCCCGGGAATTAGTGTCAGTTCAGAGCCAGTGTCCAATAATCCCCCAAAAGTCTGATTATTTCCTTTCCCCAATGAACAGTCAATCTCTTAAAAGACTGTCAATCCCTTTGGAGAAGGCTGGGAAAAAGATTAACATTATAAATTGTTGGCAGGGTGGTGGAGTTCTTTCTCAGGAAGACCCAATCTCCCCTTCATTCAAGGGTTTGTGAATCTGTAAACTGGCTCAAATCTAGAAATTGATTGAGGAACTGTGACTCTCTATTCTGGTAATTCAATTCAGAATGCCATTCACTTGACCTAGAATTCTTGTACAGATCCAGTTAAGCCTGGGTAGATTTCCCATCTATTTCACTTCTAAGGACACGATGACTAAGTAGCCAGTGTCCTAAGTCTAGATGAGTTAGACTACTTTGATTACTGCTTTGACTCCCCTGTCCATTATAGTAACCATGTCCACCTTGTCTTTGTGGATTAAATGCCACTAGTTGTACCCTACTGCCATGGGGTTCAATCAACCCCATTGTAGTTAGGTGTCTTAATTCAGTTAGGACAGTTCCCACTGTCAAATCTAACTTAAATGAAATAGCACTTACAGGAGTTTTCAAGGGTACTGGGGCTCCCTTCACAAATTTGTTCTTCACCATTTGTTGTTGTTGTTGTTATATGCCGTCAAGTCAAACCCGACTCATAGCGACCCCTTCTTGGGTTTCCGAGGCAGTATCACTACAGAAGTAGGATTGTCCAACCTTCCTTCCGAGGAGTGGCTGGTGGGTTTGAACCATTTAGGTGGAAAAAAAAAAAAAAAAGTGTGTCCTCTGGGCACTCTATGTGTGGGTCTAACCTGATCAATATACTCTTACATGCAAATTTTCCTAAGCCTTTGGATACTTTCTGTTACAGTATACCAAGGCAGGTCTGGTATTTCAGCTTTATTTAGTATAGACCACTACATAATCCATGTTCCAGCAAACCAACCAAATAAACTATTAAATCCTTTTCTAACCTCTTGCACTGAAACACTAAATGAAGAATCTGTGCTTAGTGGGCTCATATCGATAAACTCAGACTGATCCAATTTTATGTTCCTTGTACCATGATCACATACCCTTAAATAGCCATTCCTATACATATTCCCCAGGTCTGTGCTTGAATATATTAGAAAAATCAAGCAGTTCTTTTGGAGTATAGCATACCTCCTGGGTCACACTTTGTGCTTCGTTTTTGAGGGCTCACTGGGACTTAAGTCTAGTTATAGTTCAAAAAACAAAAATGGGTGGTGGGGATGGGTCCTGAGAACATTCAGTAGTGTCTTGAAAGGCATCTGTCTGCCTCAGGGATGCTCTAGGCCATGATCCAGGCACCAGCCCAGAAGATATCTCAGACAAAGACTCTTCAGGCACAACTGCAATATAGTTGGGGGTAAGAGAGCTGTTTCTATTGGCAAGAGTCAGTCAACAGAATTTACGGGCTCAATGTCCCTAGCTTCTTACTTGTCTGCCCATATGTACCATCCCAAGTTTCAGGATCCCATTTCTTCCCAATGAACTTTAACTTCAGACTCCATTCGAGGCTAGGAATTCAACTGGTATTGTAATTCAGCCACTCTTCTGATAAGATCCTGAGTTTTGTTTTTGGCAATATCAGCTCTGTTACTACAAGAAATAAGGCTTTCTTTCAGAGCACAGTGGTAATTTTCAGGTCTTTCATGAGTGTGGTAGTTATGTTTGTGTGTCAACTTAGCTGGGCCTGGTTGAATGGCTGGGCAGCTGGTGGTAGTTATTCCCCATGATGAGACTGACAATCGACTCCATGGTGGGATCTACCACAAGCAGCTGAGTAGCTGCCTTTGGGATGTGGTCTGCTACCTATATATAAGGAGAAACCTTGGGAATGGTCTCTAGCTCATGGCATGCTTGGACCCTGCATGTAGCCATGTCGTTGTTCAGCAGCCTGCGATGCTCTGCCAGCCTTGGGACTTTCAGTGGATTTGAATTAATGGCTTGTCATGTGGTTTGGTAACATTGGGACTGTGCCATTTTATTGGGCTAACAAAGCCTCAGCAGCCAGTAGCTGCCTGAGTGAAGAGATGCCTCTAGCTTCAGTGGGCTGGGAGCAAGAGGCAGAGCTGCAGCCCAAGGTTGAGGGGCTTTCACAAAGCCCCTGGAGCTTGGCACTTTGAACTTGGACTTAAAGCCTCCAAACTGTAAGAGAATAAACTCCTGTTTTTTTATTCTTGTCAGAGCCGCACTAGGTAACCAGAACAATGAGGCACTTGAGCTGTGACTCTGAAGCCCTGAGCTTATCTCTTTCTTTCATCATTTTATCCAGCAAAAATGGGATCAACCAACCAGCTTCCCTATACTTCTCCCATTTACAGAATTGTTGAAAAGTATCAAACATGTAATCCCTCAGAGCCTTGCCTCTCACCAATACTTGATCTATTGGTGGTAATATTTTGCATAATAATATTGCCACCTCACATGTTGGTGGTTCAAACCCACCAATCGCTCTGAGGAAAGAAGATGGGGCCATCTACTTCTGCAAAGATTTACTACATTAGAAACCCAAAGAGGGTCATTATGAGTTGGAATCAGCTTGATGGCAATGAGTTTGGGTTTGGTTTTCTCTACTACTAGAGACAGAGTCATTAGTGCCTGTAAGACTCGTCAGACTTGAGAACCAATTTAGAAAACTCATCTTTATAATTTTCTTTCTCTAGAATCACTGTTCATACCAAATGTCTTGGGCTGGGTTCACCACTAAAGTGCTTTCCAAAGAACCCACTGCCCTCGAGGTGATTCCGACTTATAGTGACCCCATTGGGTTTCTGAGGCTGTAAATCTTTATGGAAGTAGATTGCTTCATCATCCTCCCATGGTGCAGCTGGTGGCTTTGAACCACTAACCTCCTGGATAGCAGCCAAATATCTTACCCACTATGCCACCAGAGTTTCTGTATGTATGTATATATGTATGTATGAATATGTATATATATGTATGTATGTAGATAGACAGACAGACAGACAGAGAGATTTTCTCAAGGAAAGGGCTCAAGTGATTGCAGAGGCTGGCAAGTCCCAAGTCTGTGGATCAGGCATCAGGCTGCTGGCTTGTAACACAGAAAGCTGTGGGTGCTGATGAATCCAAGATCAGTAGGTCAGATGACAGACTGCTGGCTCATGGGCTATGGAGGCCAACAAATACTAAGATTGTCAGGTAAGATAGATGATGACAAGCCAGATGCACAATACAGAATAAATTTTGCCATCATGTCTCTCTCTCTCTCTCTCTCTCTCTCTCTCTCTATATATATATATATATATGACGCAGGCCACAACCTCAAGGAAACTTCCCTTATAACTGATTGGCTGATCACATCAGATCACATGATGGAGGATGATCGCATCATTACATAACTGCCAAATTACATCATTACATAACTGCTGAACCACTGAGAATCATAGCCCAGCCAAGCTGACACACAACCTAACTATTACACCTACCTTGTCTCATACTCAGCATAGACTACAATTTACCTGGACTGAAGCTGGAAAGTGCTGTGATTCAGCCTGCCTCTGTTCCCGTTCTCAGTGCCTCCCTCTCCTGTCCCACCTGGTGATTCCCCATCCTCCCATCCTGCCCAGACCTGCCTTAAGCTACTGAATGCCAAGTGATGACAACATTCTTCCAAGTTCCATTATCATAAAACTGGTTTGGAGATACCTTCTCTAATTCCTCCAAAGTGTTTGCTTTCTGCTTTGTACCTAGTTTTTTCCTGTCCCAAAGCTCTTCATTCTTTTATTAAGCCCTTCAAATGCTTTGACTTCCCCCTAATGAACAGTCAGCATGCCCTAATGGCCCCTCTCAGACAGGGAGACAAGACGGTACTTCCCCATGGCTACTTCCCACATGTCTCCTTTGTGGCTACCACAAGAATCTCCCATTTCTGATTGCTACTTGGTAAAGTGGAAGATCAGCAAAAAGGGGAAAGCCCCTCAACAAGATGGAATGATACAGTGGCTGCAGCTATGGGCTTAGGTACAACAAGCATTGTGAGGCTGGCGCAGGATCGGGCAGTGTTTCGTTCTATTGTACACAGGGTCACTATGAGTCAGAGCCGACTCGAGGGCACCTAACAACAGCAACAGCAACAACAACTGAACTTCTGGAAACAAAAGAGGCTGCTCGTTGAACTGGGTTTGACTGTTGGGGTTTGAGCATGGGTAACCCATGGAAATTTTATGTTTCATATTGTTAGTTTTAAACTCAGATTAGTTTAAAGTTTTTTATTTCACAATTTG
Organism: Orycteropus afer afer; assembly: GCF_000298275.1. Taxonomy (NCBI): domain Eukaryota; kingdom Metazoa; phylum Chordata; class Mammalia; order Tubulidentata; family Orycteropodidae; genus Orycteropus; species Orycteropus afer. The sequence goes on from NW_006921832.1 coordinate 1,886,006, forward strand.
GATTTATGTGCTAACTCATTCCCATAGTGAGTTGTCATATTGTGAAATTCAGTTTACAATCCAGGTCAAAAACATTTTACTGATTTATAGCTGCAATTTAATATGCAGCAAAACAATAACAACAACAAAATAATAGCTCATTGGGGGTGGGGAGGGGGAAGCACCCTAACAGTATTTATCTTTTCTATAATTTGGAATTTGTCACAGTGCAAGAAATGTCTGGTCCTGGTAGCATAATGTTACAAAATCATTTCGTAGCAATTGATTTGTTGTTGTTGTTATGTGCCATTGAGTCAGATCTGACTCATAGCGACCCCTCCTTGGGTTTCTGAGGCGATATCACTACGGAAATAGATTGCCCAACCTTCCTTCTGAGGAGTGGCTGGTGGGTTTGAACCACCAGCCTTCTAGTTAGCAGTCAAGTGCCTTAAGCACTACGCTACCAGAGCTCCTGTAGTAATTGATAGGGCTATAAAATGTAGAACTTTTCCCTTAATGTTAAGATTAATGCTGTCATTGTTGTTGAGAATATACACAGCAGAACACATACCAGTTCAACAGTTTTTCATGTACAATTCAATGACGTTGATCACATCCTTCCAGTTGTGCAACCCTCCTTTTCCAGGTTTTTCCTCCCCAATGGAAATTCACTGCTCCCTAAGTTTCCTATCTAACTTTTTAAGTCACTGTTATCAGTTTGACCCCAGATAGATAATTCTTTCAAAGTAAACTTTTCTTTTTAAAAATACCAAATTAAATTCTTTTTTAATAGAAAGATATTCTACCACAGGTTTTTCTCCCTTTGTGCTCCAAGGCCTTGATTAGGGGAAGAAAAAAAAAAAAAGAAATCCCCCTGCCAGGTTTTAGAGTTTACAGCTAACACAGAACTGCTGAGGACGGACCAGAAAACAACATCCAGATGATGGATAAACAGGATACGGCAGATGAGGAGCCAGGGTGAGCACACTGGGTTCTATGTTGGTGAAAATAGCCTCTTTTGTTAACTGGCATATTTGTTAGGTGCCATCAAGTCAATTCTGACTCATAGCAACACTATGAGCAACCTATTGCTGTAGCCACTGTGTTAACCCATCTCATTGAGGGTCTTCCTCTTTTTTGCTGACCATCCACTTTATCAAGCATGATATCCTTCTCCAGGAACTGTTGTTGTTGTTGCTATTTTGCCATCAAGTCGGCCCTGACTCATAGCGACCCCTCCTTGGGTTTCTGAAGAGGTATCACTTCGGAAGTAGATTGCCCAACCCTCCTTCCAAGGAGTGGCTAGTGGTTTGAACCACCTGCCTTCTGGTTAACAGTCATGTGCCTTAGGCACTATGCTACCAGAGCTCCTTCTCAACATGTCCAAAGTACAAGTACGAGAGGTGAAGTCTCACCATCTCACTTCTAAGGAGCAATCTGGTTGTCCTTCATCCAAGATAAGTTTGTTCGTTCTTCTGGCAGTCCTTGGTATATTTAATACTCTTTGCCAACACCACAATTTAGATGTACCAGTTCTTCAGTCTTCTTTATTCTTGTCCAGCTTTCACAGGCATATGAGGTTATTGAAAATACCCTGGCTTGGGTCAGGCGCACCTTAGTCTTCAAAGTGACATCCTGGCTCTATAACACTTTAAAAAGGTCTTTTGCAGCAGATTTGCCCAGTGCAATATGTTGTTTGATCTCTTGACTGCTGCTTCCATGGGTATTGACAGTGGATCCAAGTAAAATGAAATCCTTGACAACTTCAATCCTGCCAAAATACAGCATTACGTAACTGCCAAACCATTGAGAATCATGGCCCAGCCAAGATGACACACAGCCTTAACCATCACACCTACTATGTCTCACTCAGCATAGACCACAATTTATCTGTTCCATTGCTCTGTTTATTATGATGTTTGGTCCAATTGTGAGGATTTTTGTTTTCTTTATGTTGAGGTGTAGTCCATATTGAAGGCTATAGTCTTTGATCTTCATCAGTAAGTGCTTCAAGTCCTCTTTACTTTCAGCAACCAAAGTTGTGTCATCTGCATATTGCAGGTTGTTAATGAGTCTTCCTCCAATCCTGATGCCATGTTCTTCTTCATATAGTTCAGCTTCTCAGATTATTTGCTCAGCATATGGATTGAATAAATATGGTGAAAGGCTACAAGCCTGATGCACACCTTTCCTGACTTTAAACCATGCAGTATTCCCTTGTTCTGTTCAAACCACTGCCTCTTGGTTTATATACACAATTAGGTGTTCTAGAATTCCCATTCTTTGCAATGTTATCCATAATTTGTTATGCCAAATGCCTTTGCTGGTATATAGTGGGTCCTTAGTAATTCTTATTTGTGTTTAGGTTAATTATGTACATTGTGGTTATGCCAAGTGTGAGGCGGGTGGAATTTTGCATTGAGATTGAATACAAAATTGGTCTTTAGAAATTTTCAACAGTAAGCGAAAGTATTTCTGTTTGTGAGTATTGTTTTTTGATGCACAAAATGTCATTGTAAGTCATAGAACTTTCCTATCTCTCTGAAGCTGTTAAAAAGCACATGCAAGCACTTATTTATGAATACTTTAAATAAGTTGTGTGTTTTCAATCTTTCTGTCCATATAATTATCAACTCTGAAAATACTTATTAATTATTATATCTTTTGAGAGCAATTTTTCAAAGGTTAGTTTTGAAAACCTTTCTAAGTCCAGAGAGAACATACATTTTTAAACTTTAGTGAGCTGAACTATTTTAAAACAATATCCATTAATAAAATTGCAATAAAGGTCATAGTGTTTTTTAAATTAATTTTGACATGTTTGTTTTATTTTTAGATAGCTTTTCTTCAAAGTTGTTTGCAGGGCTTAGTCCTAGAGGAAACTCTGTGGAATGAATCTTTTTCTAAATTCCCCTTTTCACTTTAACAAAGTGTTCACAAGAGATAAAAAGAGAGAGAAGTAAGCAGAGAAGATGGTACCTGACTACCACTGAGAAAGAAGAGCTGGAACTGGAACACATCCATTGGAAGAGCCATCAACTAGCTGAGCCTGCTCCTCTCTGGACCTATTTCTAGGGTCCCTGTGATGAGAACCTCCTAGACCCAGGGATAGAGGTTAGTGCCAAGACACTTGAAGATCTCTAAGGGAGAAGGATATCATGCTTGGCAAAGTAGAGGGTCATTGAAAAGGCAGAAGACCCTCAATGAGGGGGATTGACACAATAGCTGCAATGATGGGCTCAAGCACAGCAAGGCTTGTGAGGATGGCACAGTGGGCAATGTTTTCTTCTGATATACATCGGGTTGCTGTGAGTTGGAACTGACTCAACAGCACCCAACAACAACAACAACAAGGGACATAGGTCCCACAGATATTGAAAGGAGAAAAGGTTTTCCCTTCAGAACTGACAGAGAGAAAGCCTTCCTCTAGAGCTGGTGCCCTGAATTAGGACTTCTAGCTTCCTGAACTATGAGAGAATAAATTTCTGTTTGTTAAAACTATCTGCTTTTTGCATTTCCGTTGTAGCAGCACTGGGTAACTAAGATAGCCACCATTCCAACTTTGGTGTGGGTTCAGAGGCTGATGCTACTTTTTAGAATATGGCTCCCCATATTCAATCCCTAGTGGAGGAGAGCTAAAAATCTGGTCCAGGAATCAGAAGAATTGAGTTCCAGGCCTCAGAGCCATCTACTAGCTGAGCCTGCCCCTCTCTGGACCTGTTTCTTCATTTGCACAGCAAAGGGGCTGGTCCTTGCCAGAGCTTGCTCTATAATTACTACTTATAAAGTCAAACATGTTTGTCACTTGGCTGTGGGCTCTGGTTTACATAACCTGTTCTACCAACTGAAAATTACCGTTCTTCAAAAAAGCCCTTAAACAGAAGATGTAGTGTCTCATTGAATATATTCTCCAAATGGGAGGACTATGAGGTCCTGTCTTGAGAATTAATTCTGTGAATGATCACCTGTCCTCGGTTAAGTGATGTTCCAAGGAGCCTCCATCATCTCCCCAGCTAATCCACTCTAATTATTTAATCATCAGTTTCAGCAAATTCTTTTTTCCATATGAGCCAAGTTTCTCCTTTGATATAGTTCTTCTTCTCTCAGCTTCAATGGATATAGGTAACAGTAGATCACCGACCCCTCAACATTTTGGAGACCATAAAGTAAAACATGATGCCTGAGGTGCCCACCAGAGGTTCTTCTTAGGTTCAACTCAACATTCAGACTCACAAGACTTCTAGAGGTCACACTTGGCTCTAGTCAATTTTTAAAAATGTGAGGAGGAGCCACAGCTTGTCTGCATGGCAGAATAGAGAGTTCTTCCCATAGGGGCTCTGATCTCAGTGTATCAGGTGCAAGGGGATGAGATCCACACTGGGTAGATGTAGGAGCCACCCTGGTTTAGAAGCCAACTTCTTTTGTAATAACTCCATGAGTATAGTTTCCAGGTTCCTCACAAAAGACAAACACAGTTCCAAGAGTCACTGTGCTCAGAGAAGCCCAAAGAATGGCACTCCCATTAGGTGGTGGTTGTTACTGAGCTCTGGTGGTGTAGTGCCTAAGGCATTTGACTGTTAACCAGAAGGCTGGTGGTTCAAACCCACCAGCTACTCCATGGAAGGAAGAATGGGCCATCTACTTCCATAAAGATTTACCACCTCAGAAACCCAAAGGAGGTCACTATGAGTTGGAATTGACTCAATGGCAGTGAGTTTGGTTTTGTTGTTGTTGTTGTTTGGTGCTGTTGAGTCCATTTCAACTCATAGCAACCCTATGCACAACAGAATGAAAAATGGCCTGGTCCTGCACCATCCTCACAATCATTGGTATTTTAGCCTATTGTTGCAGCTACTGTGTTGATCCGTCTCATTAAGGATCTTCCTCTTTCTCACTGACTCTACTTTAGCAACCATGATGTCCTTCCCCAGGGACTGGTTCCTACTAACATGTCCAAATTACGTGAGGTGAAATCTCGCCATCCTCACTTCTATGGAGTATTCTGGCTGTACCTCTTCCAAGATGGATTTGTTTGTTCTTCTGGCAGTCCATGGTATTTTCAGTATTCTTTGCCAACACCACAATTCAAAGGCATCAACTCTTTTTCCTTCCTTATTCATTATCCAGCTTTCACATGCATATGAGGCAGTTGGAAACACCATGGCTTATGTCAGGCACACATTAGTCTTCAAAGTGCCATCTTTTCTTCTTAACACTTTAAAGAGTTCTTTTGCAGCAGATTTGCCCAGTGCAATATGACATTTTACCTAATGTTGTTTGTTGTTGTTGTTATGTGCCGTCGAGTCAGCCCTGACTCATAGCGACCCCTCCTTGGGTTTCCGAGGCAGTATCACTACGGAAGTAGGATTGCCCAACCTTCCTTCCGAGGAGTGGCTGGTGGGTTTGAAACCGCCAGCCGTCTGGTTAGCAGGCAAGTGTCTTAGCCACTATGCTACCAGAGCTCCCATTTTACCTAATAGTCGGTCTTATTTGTGAATGTTTCTGAAAATGTTTATGTGCAGGTTAAATTAGCAAATACATCTGAAAATATCTGACACATAGTAGACATTCAATAAATATTCATTGCATCTGCCCTCTGCTTTCTAAATTAGGGGCTGACCCAAATGATTTCTTAGAGTTTCTATGTCATATTATTGCCACTGGCCCCTCAAGAGTCAAGACATGCCTTTTGTTACATGTGGCTCCATGCTTTATAGGTGTCCTTACAACATTCATTGCTAAACCACAATTAAATCTTCATTGACGGCAAACACTGCGCCTTTCCCCCTTAGATCAACAGGCAAAATGCATAGCTAGCTGTAGGGGATTTGTGGCTCCTGAATAGGTCAACCAAATCACTGTTTTCCAAATGATCAAAGGACAGAGCCAAGCCTGACTGGAGGCAGGATGATTATAAGCTATAATGTGAACTAACTGGGCTCCTTCCTCCCAGAGACACCACGTAGGGCATCTCAGAGTTAAGCTACCCTAGAAGAGGGGGCTTGAGTAAATGCCTTACTAATCATCTGTGCTTACCTTTCTATTTAGAAAAAGCAGTCAGGGCACATATCTGGCATAATTGAAAGATCAATAGGCCAGGGATCTTATGTCAATGTGACTCACAAGGCCATTCACAGCCAGGCCCTAGCCCACCATTTCAGACTCCCCTCTACTCCCTCCTTCACAAAGACATTCTCATCTACACATCTTTGCACAACATGCTTCTTCTGTCTAGAAGGCCTCATCCCTGATCTATTCTAACTGGTATGCTCTTACTCATCTTTCAATAACTCATTGCCATTGAGTCAGATCCAATTTACAGTGACCCCTCCTTGGGTTTCCAAGCCAGTATTACTATGGAAGTAGATTGCCCAGTCTTCCTTCCAAGGAGTGGCTGGTGGGTTTGAACCGCCAGCCTTCTGGTTAGCAGTCAGATGCCTTAGGCACTATGTCACCAATTCAAATGTTGCCCTCCCTGTGAAGCTTTCCAGAAGTACTATTCACAGACTACTTTCTTCCATGTTCTCAAAGGACTCTGTCCTTGCCTCCATTAGAACAGTGGAGGCGGAAGTTACTTACATATGACACCCCTGTCTCCATGATTTAATTCTCAACTCCTTGAGAGTGGGCACTTAAAGTATTTGTGGAATGATTCATTTATTCAACAAAGAGTTACTGAGTGTACAGTATGTGCCAGATACTGTTCTAGAGACAGAAACAGAACAGAGATTTTTATGCTGAGTCTTGAAGGATGAGAAAATTTAGTTAGGTGAAGGGTGGTGAGGAACAGACTGAAGAGCTGTCTGCCAAGCACCAATTTCCTCTTCTTTCTGGACAATAGATCTGCCATTGGGTGTGGCTATGTGATCGAGATCTATGCCAACGGAATGTGGGGAGAAGTGAAGCACTAAGACCAGACCTGACCCATAAAAATCTCTCCTGCATGATCCTCCATGCTTCTTAGCCTTCCATTGGATCATGTACATGAGAACAATGACTTTGAGAGCCAAGTAAAGATGGCAGAGCCACAGGCAGGAAGGAATCACTGAATCACCACTTGGAGGAGAACTCCGGGCTCATCAGGAACACCCATGAGCAAGGATAGACTTCTCTTGATTAAAACATTCAGGTAGGGTCTATTGTCCAAAGGTCTATTTATAATGGCACTTGGAATTTTTTGTTTTGTTTTGTTTTCACTTAAGACTTAGGAAAAATAGTGACAGAAAATAAAAAGATAAGTTAAAAATGACAGATGTTATATTATGGGATAAGAATTATATACCACTTAGAGCTTATTGTATAAATTAATTCTCCTCACTAACAAACTGGTAAATACCCTTAAGGCTGACTAAAAAAGGCTTTCTGTTAGGGTCTAATCTAGACGTTTCTTCTTGTTTTGCCCTAATTCTACTGATTTGCTTCCATATTCCGGGATATTCTTTGGTCTAGGATGTTATGTCATCAAAGCAGATTCTTTATGCTTTCATTGAATACATTTTGTTGAGAATCTTTACATTCCAGAGAAGTAAGACGGAAGGGTGTTTCTCAGGAAACTCAGGTGCAGAGAGTGGCTGGATGATGAAGGTGGTACAAAGGAGGGCTGACATTCCATATCTGTCTAGTGGAGGATTCATTCTTGGCTTAGATCCAATCTGGAGGTTATTGTTGCTATTTAAAAAAAAAAAAAGTCTCAAAGATTCCTCCCATAATCACACAAGGGCAGGACACCACAGCTGGGCAGAGTGGAGAGTATTCAATTAGAGAGAGAAGCTGAGAGCCCCCAAAACAAAAAGGGAAGTCATCACCAGGGTAATAAATCATAAGCAGCAGTCAATTCCCAGATGACTTTAGATGAATTACTTTAATGGAGAGAATACATTATGAAATTTGAACAATTGCATAAGTAAAGACAGAATTTCTCACATATGGTAATAAAGGCCCATTAACCTGTGAGCACTAGGAAGATAAAATTGTGTTTCAACCACTGCTCTATTCGCACATGGCACCAGTCTAATTAATGCAGGACACTCTTAGTTTCAATATTATGTCTCCTTGTCCCTCCTGACCATTGAAATGTTTTACATATGTCAATATTTGGTCTTAAATGACAGAGAGATAGGCTCTGGAGCCAGACAACCTGAGTTCAAATCTTGGCAGTGCCATTTGCTAGCTATTTACTGTCACTTACAAAGTTACTTACTGTGACTTTGGGCAAGTTACTTACCTCTGTTTTCCCAGTGATTGAATAGGAATAATAGCAACTTCTTCATAATTATCACTTGGAAAAAAAAAGTTTAAGGTATGTAAAGCACTCACAATTATGTCTGTGCTTGAATAATTTCTTTGAGAAGGATCAGCACAAGACTGGTCCCTATGAAGTAGAGGTTAAAGATGTCCCAAATGTCCAACTTTTCCAAACTGCTGTCCTCCATCATCTCTAACATCAACTCCTCCTCCTCTCAGTACTCTCCTTCCCACCTTCCAAAAAACCAAACTCACTGCCATCGAGTAGGATCCGACTCATAGCGACCCCTCCTTGGGTTTCCGATGTGGTATCTCTATGGAAGTAGATTGCCCAATCTTCCTTCTGAGGAGTGGCGAGTGGGTTTGAACCACCAGCCTTCTGGTTAGGGTTCCGTGTTTTGCTGTAGCATTTCACAGAACTCACAAACTGTCGAATAAATGGCTCACGTAGTTGTGGAGGCTGGCAAGTCTGAAATCCGTGGGTCAGACATTAGTCTGGAGGATTCTCCTCATGTGGTTGCAGGGGCTGACAAACCCAAATCAGCAGGCCAGACGACTGGCTGCAATCTCAAGTTCCAAGAGCTGGGGATGACATGATGATGAACCAGAAGTAGGTTCCAGAGCAAGAGAGCAAACTTTACCAGAACATTCACATATATACCCTTAAGGAAGCTAAGGGTGGTGACTTGAGTCACACCTTCCAGCAAGGCGAGACTCAAGATACAGCCCACCCTAAAGAGGCATATTGTTGTTGTTGTTATGTACCGTGGAGTTGGACTCCACTCATAGGGACCTCTCTTTGGGTTTCTGAAGTGTTATCTACTATGGAAGTAGATTGCCCAGCCTTCCTTCCAAGGAGTGGCTGGGGGTTTGAACCGCCAGCCTTCTGGTTAGCAGTCAAGTGCCTTAGGCACTATGCTACCAGAGCTCCTAAAGAGACATAGAAGCTAGGATTTACAATATCTCACAAAATGGTGGACTATGGCTAGAAGAGCCATGTTAAGCAATTCATTGTACTGTTATCTGGCATATAGTAAATGCTTTGTTGTTGAGTCACTTCTGACTCATAGTGACCCGATAGTAAGTGCTCCGAAATACATTGATTGATGTTGTTTTTCAAACTAGCTCTGGAAGCAGCAGAACGTTCCTTTATGAGACCACATGACAGGATTGTGGGCTCAGAAAATACGGGACCAGGATGGCAGGAATTATGAGGCCTCTGATAATTTATCACCAGCATCTGTTTGGGGTAAAACAACCCACATTTCACAGCTCTGAAGTTGAGGAGAGGACCCCCAACCTCCTTTAACCTTTCTTTTTATACTGTTGTCAATTAATGGAAAAACCAAAATTCTAAGAAAAACACTCCAGGAAAACCCAGCCAGACCTTGCTAACCTCATAAAAGCTGACGAAAGACAGAAGCCTTCCACCTGTTGCATTTTGTTTTTTATCTTAACCGAAGAATTTTTCAGTGAAAATGGATCTCCTTTTTAAATTTGAAAAGTCACCATTAAATTAAACATTGATTATCTGAAGGATTGTACCAATATGACATTAAATGACTTCAATACTTAAGGTTATGTAAGACCAATAAAGGGGATAACGTATGATCTCCAATGATCCAGTAACAATGATACAAATATCTCAACAATAGTGATCTGAATGATATTCATTTTCTCCCTGGCACAAGAGTTAAGAGACCAAGAAAAATCAAGGAGAAATTATTTAGAATTGGTGAATTAAAAGTTAACAGATTTGAATAAACCTTTTAAAAGAGCAGCGCTATGGAAGTGATAGGACACAGCACCACCTACTGGCTCTGGAATTTGCCCAAAACCAAACTCACTGCTGTTAAGTCAGATCCAACTCATAGACCCCTCCTTGGGTTTCTGAAGAGGTATGTCTATGGAAGTAGATTGCCCAACCTTCCTTCCAGGAAGTGACTGCTGGGTTTGAACCACCAGCCTTCTGGTTAGCAGTCAAATGCCTTAGGCACTATGCCACCAGAGCTGCTATGAAAGAGGAAGAGGGCAGTAGTTCAGAGGTAAAACCAGTGCTTCCAACTGATTTCATTCCAGTTCAACTCCCTGCTGAGAATTTGGGAGCTCTGCTGGCGTAGTGCCTAAGGCATTTGACTGCTAACCAGAAGGCTGGCGATTCAAACCCACCAGCCACTCCTTGGAACAAAGATTGGGCAATTGGACAATCTACTTCCACAGAGATACCACCTCAGAAACCCAAGGAGGGGTCACTATGAGTCAGAAATACATCTCCACCCCAAATAAACTGAGTCAGAATCTACATTTTAACAAGATCCCTTGGTGATTCTAACAGATTTTATGTGAGGATCTGTAGGAATCACCTGGAGATCTTGTTAAAAATGTAGATTCTGATTCAGTATTCCTGGGGTGGAAAAGCAAATTCTCAGCAGAGTGTCAAACCAGAATGAACCTGTTAGAAACCCTACGTAAAATTGCTCTGATAGGTTGAACAACCCCAGGCTGTTTTGGTGCTAATGCTACCTGGATGTGTGATCATCTTCTCTGTAGGAAACTTGGAACTTTTTGTGCATAATGGTTTCTAGATTGTTTCTAGATTTTAGCAGAGAAGTAATGGAAAATGAATAACCTAGGGCCACCCTAAGGTGCCCTGGTGATGCTAATGGTTAAGTGCTCAGCTGCCAACTGAAGGTCAGTGGTTGAACCCATCAGTTCCTCCATGAGACCTGGTGGTCTGCCATCATAAAGATTACAATTTGGAAACCCTATGTTGTTGTTGTTAGATGCCATCGAGTCGTCTTCAACTCATGGAGACCCTGTGCACAGTAGAAGGAAACACTGCCCAGTCTTGTGCCAGCCTCACAATCCTTGCTATACCTGGAAACCCTATAGGGCAGTTCTATTCTGTCCTATAGGGTTGCTATGAGTTGAAATTGACTTGACAGCACACAACAAAAAAAACAGGGCCGCTCTGCTGCTAACCAAAAGGTTGGAGGTTTGAGTCCACGCAGAGGAGCCTTGGAAGAAACCCCTGGTAATCTACTTCTGAAAAATCAGCCATTGATAACTCTATGATGCCTCTGTTGTTCTCCCCCTGTATGGAGCAAAGAAGAGTGGATAAAATCAAAGATGCAGGGAAACAATTAGCCCAAAGGACTAATGACTATGCAAGCTCTAGTCTTTACAACCCTGAGACCAGAAGAACTAGATGGTGGCCAGCTTCCATTACTGACCACTCTGAAAGGGATTGCAATAGGAGGTCCAGGATAGTGGGAGAAAAATGTGGAACAAAACTAAAAATCATGAAAAATACCAGACTTAGTGATCTGATAGAGACTGGTGGCCCTTAGACACCCTTCAAGCCTAGAACCAAACTCACCTCTGTGGCTCAACGTTTAGCCAAACAAGAGATAGACCAATAAGATGAACAATAACACCAGGGAAGTATACACTCCTTAGAACAACCAACCATATAAGATCAAAAGGGCAGCATTTGCCCAGGCGTAAAGCAGAAAGCAGGAGGGGATAGGAAAGAAGGATGAATGGAAACAGTAAAGACAGTGAGAAAATGGGAAGAGGGCTGTTACATTGTGGGGATTGCAATCAATGTCACAAAATAAAATGTGTATAAATTGTTGAATGGAAAACAAATTTACTACGTGAACTTTCACTCAAATCACAATAAAAAGAAAGAAAGAGAGAAAGAAAAAAAAACCCTTTGGAGCACAGTTCTACTCTGACACACATGGGGTCACCATTGAGGCAGAATCAGCTTGAAGGAAACTGGTAACTTATGGAGGGTTCCTTAAGCAAGGGAGTGTCATGATTAGATTTACATTGTTGAAAGGTTGCCCTGACAGTCCTCCAAGGCTGCAGGCCATCAGCTAGAAATTTTTTGCAAAGGTCCTAGTGAGTAATGAACAGAAACATCAATGAATTGAAGGCCATATAAGAATCAAAAACAACTCTGACTGCAAAAGCCATTTTCATAAATGTTGTACATATATATAACAAAACAAAAAACCAACTCATTGCCCTCGAGTCAGATCTGACTCATAACGACCCCTCCTTGGGTTTCCAAGGCAGTATTTGACTGCTAACCAGATGGCTGGCGGTTCAAACCCACCAGCCACTCCTCAGAAGGAAGGTTGGACAATCTGCTTCTGTAGTGATACTGCCTCGGAAACCCAAGGAGGGGTCGCTATGAGTCGGGTCTGACTTGATGGCAAATAACAACAATAACAGAGGCAGAGAGGGGATCTCACTACCATCAAGAGAGAAGAGCTGGAATTGAAGTAGAGTGCATCCTTGGACCTGAGATCCCTGCACTGGACCTCCTTGGCAGAAACGCCCCAGCAGAGAGAGACGCCCCAGAGAGAGATGGTTGCAGTGGAACTAAGAGGCACAAGACAGAATGGCGGGCTTACCTGGCCCACAGAAGGAGAGAGCTGAGTGCCCTTGGGCAGGAGGCTTGCTGACAGAGTGGAATGCACCTAGGTATACCTATTGGCAGAGCTAAAAGAGCTTTGTAACACTTGCCAAAGCGGGGCTGAGGCCAGGCTGAGGGGCCAAGGGCCAGAGAGGCGTATCTGAGGGCACAGCAGAGAAGAAACTGTTCTGATCGAAGAATTGTATCCTGAGCATGCTCCTGTTATAGCCTGCTACTTCCCTAATAAGCCCCACAATCATGAGTATTGTCTGTGAGTTCTGTGTGGTCACTGCAATGACTTATCGAACCCAGCAGAGAAGTAGTGAGTGCTGTGGGAGGAATGGTTGGTGTCAGAATTGGTAAAAGGCTGGAGGGTGATGGCATGTCTGGCCTCCTAGGAATAAGCGTTGGGCTGCTGATGGTGATTCTGTCTTCCCCTTGTGAAATTACAGGAGGTCAGAAGATGTCATCCCCAAATCCTTTTTGCAGGAAGAAACTTGGGTCTGTGAAGCCAGAATTTGTATGGCTGAAGACCTTTGAGAAACAATAGGAGCTGGCATGTTCTGATTTAAAGGGTCATGTGGGAGGTAGGAGCTCTGGTGGTATAGTGTCTAAGGCATTTAACTGCTAACCACAAGGCTGGCAGTTCAAACTCACCAGCCACTCCTCAGAAGGAAGACTGGGCAATCTACTTCCATAGTGATACTGCCTTGGAAACCCAAGGAGGTGTCACTATGAGTCGGATCCGACTCGACAGCAGTGAGTTTGGTTTGGTTTGGTTTGGTTTGCTGGGAGTTGGGACTCTTCAGCAACAATGTTCAAATAGCCTACTGCTAAACCTGAGCCCAGAATCATCTTAACATGTAAAGGAGGTAACACTTAGAAGAATCAAAGTCTGATGACCAATTACAGTAGTTAGCCCATTTTCAGTCATGTCTGAAACTCTGCTGTTGTTAATGAATTGGTTGTTAACTAATATCTTTACTGTAGGCTTTATAGCACAAAAGAGTGTGTGTCTTTTATTCCATCCACTGTTTAGCCTTGAGAACAGAAGATAAACACAAATGGGGATGCTTTCAGTGGCAAGTAACAGAAAAACCTACTCAAACTGGACTAACAGGAAAGTAAAGGCTTCAGGTATGGTTTGATCAGGGATCCAGCTCCACCCATTTCTCTGCAGTTCTCTCAGCATTTCCCTCCTCTATGCTTCAGCTTTGTCCTGAACAAAATTGAAGCAGTTCAACTCCTCACATCCTCAGCTCCACTCTACAGAAGAATGAAGAGAGTTTCTCTCCTACCAAAGTTTGGGTTTTATTCTAATTACTTCCATTTACACCAGGTGCTCAGAGGTGGATTACCCAATACGCAAGGTAAGCATGGACTTAATTGTGCTTACTTACTAATCTGTAGTGAACAATTTCACATGGGTTTCACCACAGCTGATCACCAAGAAAGAAAAGCCAGGAGAGGAGCACATCATCTGGACCAAGGGTCCCTGCACTGAGACCCTCCTAGACTCAGGGGAAAGATTGATGCTAAGACATGTGGAACTCTAGGCCCATGAGAAGTAGGATGCTGCTTTAACAAATACCTAAACTGTGGAAGTGGTTTTGGGATTAGGTAGAGGCTGGAAGAGTGTTTAATAGTAAAAACCTTGATTTCCTTGAAGAGGCTGTTAAAGGCAATTCTGGTGAGGGCTCAGGAGGAGAGGAGAGCGAACACTGGAGATGGTGAAGACGGTGGGTGAGAAACAGCAGCAGAGAAACTGCAGTTGGTAGAACCAGGAGACCAGCATGCGTGCGGGAGTAGAAACCAACCCACAGAGCAGGAGAGCTGAGAGCCTTGGGCCAAGGCTTAGTGGTGGAGCAGGCACTTATGCCTAGAGCTAAAGAGCTTTGTAACACTTGCCAGAGCAGGGCAGAGGCCAAGCGGCCCAAGAGGCCTGAGGGGCTGAGGAGCTGAGAGGCCTAAGAACCTGGAAGCTGAAGAAACAAGGAGCACGGGAAGCAGAGTTGCCTCAATCTCAAATGGTTGGGCCACAACCTTTGGGGTCTCTGATCTTTTATGTGGTAAAAAAACAAAACAAAACAAACCATATGAAACTGTTCACTACAGATTAGTAAGCACAAGTAAGCCTTTGCTTACCTTGCTTACTGGGTACTCCGTCCCTGTCAGGGATTGTAAATTTGAAAAGGGGCTTTCATTCTGTATGAAGGTGCTGTGGGGTTGGGAGAAAGACAGATGCCAGTCATACCTAGAAGCAGAATCTTGGATGTGGTGAAAAAATATGAAATTGTTTACTACAGAGTAGTAAGGAAGCACAAGTAAGTCTGTGCTTTCTTAATTATTGGGTAATCCACCCCTGCATGTGCTCACTCTTAAACCAATCATTGTGGCAAGGGAAGGATGGCATTCCACTGATTGGCTTGCCTAGTGCTGGCAGAAGTCCTACCCATGCTCGGTTGTTTCATGATGGAGTGGGATGTCTAAACAGGAAGTAGCCAAAAATGTCTATTATACTTTGAAAAGAAGTTTTCTTGCATAATCTAATAGCCTGTAATGAGGACAGCAGATGTTGATCAACACAGTCCGTCATGTGTTATGTTTGGCCATTTAAAGTGAGACTCATTTTTGTGTGTGTCACCAAAATCCCAAAACACAAGATAGGACATGATCTACCAAAGACACTTTATTATGTTATCTTCCACAGTTAACAGTCAAGAATGAATAACAACAACAACAAATAAAAATAAACTTTCGATGAGACCAGACATTAGATGAACAAGGACACTACTAATATTAAAGAAAGCCTGGGCTGGGTGCAACTGCTCCTTTTTCAGATTGGGCATGTGTTGGAGACCACAGCTAAGTCTCTGTCACCAGAGAAGGCTGAGGCCCTGATGAGGTGCCTGGAGTCTGCATCAGGAGCTGGACATCCGGGCTCCTGAACACAAGCATCCTCTCTCACCCCCAGCTAAACAGAATGCCTGTAATTTCAAAGTGACCTAATGATCTTGCTCCTGGAGTTCTTGTTTTCATCCCTTTTCCTAGGTTCTGAGTCTTCGATAGAGTATGCATTAGAGGAAGTGTCCATGTGCTTATTGGGCAGGAGCTTCCAGGGAACACGGATCCGGGGTACCTTCTCCTTTGTTCATTCTCCCAGTCCCAGTTTGCCTTTGCCTATGTTTCTCCTATTCCTGGTCATGCATGAGTCTTCCCCTGCCCCTACCACCCACCGTCAATTCGTAACCTCAGAATGCACTCCAGTGGACATTTCTAGCCCGAGCCTTCAAATTAACATCCAAAAGTTCCTGGATTCTCCTTCACTCCTCCCAAAAGAACTGGGAGACATGTCTCTTTTCTGTCTGCTTCCCATAAGGCCAGGTCACATGCCTCCAGCAAGTCAATAAATGTTAGCTGAAACTCCCACATTTGAGAGAGAGAAGTAATGTCCCTACTTTAACTTGTCAGAGTGAACCTGAGAACCTTAAAACATGAACTTTCTTCCCATCCCCTGGAACCTTCACAGCTGAAATTTAAGAATTCAAGAGCATAATTCTTTTAGGAGTGAACAATGCTGGAGAACTTTCTTTTAGATTAGAAATAACTGTTGAAGCCCCACCAGGAAAATAAAAACTATCCATTGTCTTAGAACTTGGTATAGATTTCAGAAAATCAACTATCTCACAAATACCAATAGTATCTCTGTACATTTAATTACAGGCAGTCCCTGGGTTATGAACAAGGTATGTTCCTAAGTGCGTTTTTAAGTCTAAACAAAAAATCAAACTAAACTCATTGTCATCAAGTCAATTCCAACTCATAGTGACCCCCTTTGGGTTTTCAAGGTGGTAAATCTTCACAGAAGGAGATTACATAGCCTTCCTTCTATAGAGTGGCTGGTGGGTTTGAACATCCAGCCTACTGGTTAGCAGTGAAACGCCTTACTCACGATGCTACCAGAGTTCCTTTTCAAGTCTAAGTAAGTCTTTAAGTCAAATTTGTAGTTTAGTTGGAACAGGTGCATGTGGTTCTTATGTAGACTTACTTTAGGGCAAGAAAAGGCTCAAAGCCCTCTCAATGATTTAAAAGCTGCCCATGCAGCAAGTGAAGATGATTGTGATGAAGAATTTGTTGGTTTTAGTGGTTGGTTCAATAGTTTCAAAAGGAGGGCAAATTTATATAACATTAGAAGGTAAGTCCGAGTTGTCTGTAAGTCAGACATTTGTAACCTAGGGATTGCCTGTACATAGGTACTTAGTTAGCAAACAAGATCTATTTATTGCCAGCATTCACAGTTTCCATTCAGAGAGGCTGGAAGATACTGGATGGAAGAGAAACACCAGAGCCAGGTCTTTATCCAGGTCTTCATAGGTGCACACTTCTCTGTCAGTCTTTCTAAATACTCAAAATAATGGCTTGTATGTTAGACTGGGGGTCATAGATGGTTCCAAATTTTCACCATTCTAGACGAAAAGAGAGGGAGAGAGAGAAATATAAGATTCTTAGAAAAGAGGTATTCCAACAGATTAATAAATTACTGATTTGTTAATAATAGATTAATAAATTATTAACATTATTTTCATTAACATTATTTGAATACTGTTATTCAAATTGGGTCCAGACATTGTGGAAGGTATTTTCACATATTAGCTTATTTGATCTTTATCCTATGAGGCAGGCTTCATTTTGTTCATTTCTTAGGTGAGAATTCAAACGTAGAGAAGTCAAACACCTTGTCCCAAATCACACAGTCAGTGAAAGAAGGGGCAGGGATTTGAACCCAGATCTGTCTGACTCTGAATCCCAAATTTTTTCTACTGTTGAAGGGATTTTCTTTAGCAGCTATACCTTATAGTAGGTGAAGTAAGTGCCTCACTAATAAGGAGGGAAGGAAGTTTTTAATGAACTTGATTCTTAAATTTCACCTTACAAAAAGAAAACAAAAACCAAACCCACTGCCATTAAGTCGGTTTCAACTCAAGGTGACCTCCACTATGAGTGGCAGTAAATCCACATCCAAGTAAGTAAATCTTTACAGAAGTACATTGCCCTATTTTCCTTATGTGTAGCCGTGGGTGGGTTTGGACTGGTTAGCAGTCAAGTGCCTTAGGCACTGCCCCACCGGAGCTCCTTAAGCTTCACCTTAGGTGGAGCCAATAGGCCCTCCCTCCCATTGGACACATCCCTGACTATTGCTGGCTGGACCACATGTCTGACCCAGCATGGTACATTTTGTCCAAGTCATCTGTTTGTGCACACATTCAACATTTAGAGTTCCATGGCTAACAGAAATTTTATATCCAAAATAAACTATAGGATTTCAAAATAAAAATAAGCCAGGTTTTTTCAGAATCTTCTAAGTGGCAAGGAACCATTAAGATCCTCAAAGCTGAGTACAGGGCTCCATTAAAAACAAACAAACAAAAAAAACAATAAAACCATCTACATGACACCAAAAAGTCAACAATTACTCTAAAGCAAAGATGAGAAGACAAGGACAGGAATATTAGAGTCCTAGCAGCAGAACAGAATGTAATTAATGAGAATGTTGACATATTATAACTAATGCCACTGAACACCTTGTGTAGAAATTGTCAAATGGGAATCTAATTTGCTATGCAAACTGAAACACAATAAAATAGTATTATTTAAAAAAAGAACAAGATCCTCAAAGGTTGGTGCTGCTCAGAAGGATCTGCAGAGCCGGGATCCTCTGCCTCCCTCCCTCAGTCTCCCTCCACCACCCTTCTGGACCCCTCTCTCCTCCCTTATCCTCTTCAGTGTCCTACTTTACTGGGCCTGGCCTAAACCACCTTCTCTCCCTTTCTCCTCTACTATTCCTTTATTTTAGTTTTTAATTTCTTCCCTAGACTTTCTTTTTTAAAATCTCTTTTCACCGCCCCCCCATCCTTCACCATTGTTTCTTGATTTTCCATCTCAGTCCCTTTGTGACTCCTCTTCCATCACATTCCCCATAGGCTTGCCTCTTACAGACTTTCTCCTCAAATATTTTCATTCAGATCAATGCCAGCTATGATTATCCAATACAAATCTAAGGAGTACAAACTATTCTCCTTGAAAGTCCTCCCCAGAGGGAAAAATATCACCAGCCTAACTTGTTTTCTCTCTCTAAAAAATCTCTTTAGAACTGAAGTCTAGTTGGAGGAAAAGGAATATTTGCTTTTGGACAGCCTGGCTGGAAATGATGTTTACATGTTTATGTCATTGCTCTGGCCTGATCTAGGACCTTGGACCTTAAATAAGTCTGGGAACTGCCATCATTATCACTGGAGTCATTTCTATAGAACTTTATAATTTTAAGGGACCTGCACCTGTTGTCAAGTCAGTTCAGACTCTTGGCAACCCTATGTGTATCAGAACAGAACTGTTTCTTCCTAGGGTTTTCAATGGCTGATATATATATATTTTTTTTTTCAGAAGTATATCACCAGGTCTTTCTTCTGAGGCACCTCTGGGTGGACTCACACTTCCAACCTTTTGATTAACAGCTGAGCGTGTTAACTGTTTGCACCACTCAGGGATTCTTAAAGGGACGTTAAGGTCAACTAAGTTAAAGTTTGTCTTTTCTCCATGAGAACAATCAAAGGTCAGAGAAATTAACTGATATGTACAAAGTCACAGGTTAGACACCACACACACACACACACACACATACACACAAATTATAATAGCTCTTGGGGTTAGCTCTGGTGGCGTAGTGCCTAAGGCATTTGACTGCTAACCACAAGGCTGGCAGTTCAAACCCACCAGCCACTCCTCAGAAGAAAGACTGGGTAATCTTCCGCAGAGATACCGCCTTAGAAACCCAAGGCAGGGTCCCTATGAGTCAGGATCGACTTGACAGCAGTGAGTTTGATTTTTTTTTTTTTTTTTTTTTAATTATTATTGTGCTCAGCTGCTAACTGAAAAGTCAGAGGTTCTAACCCACCAGCCACTTGATAGGTGAAGATGTGGCAGTCTGCTTCCCTAAAGATTACAGCCTTGGAAACCACGTGGGGCAGTTCTACTCTGTCCAATAGGGTGGCAATTTGACAATAATGTATTTACAATAGCAGAGTCAACTTGACAGCATTGGTTTATTTGTTTATTTACTTACAAAACAGGCAGCTTTCTCTTTCATCTTTCTCTTTTGATAGAATAAGCAAACAAGCAAAAGCCCCTGCAGGGCAGCCAGGGTGTGGTGAAGACACAAGTAGTGGGGTTCCTACCCTGCCCTGGGCCATTTCACTATGAAAAGCCAAAGAGGAGAACCCACTGTCTCACCAATAGTCAGGGCTGACTTACCTCTCGGATTTACATAAGGATTTTGTGGCTGACTGTCTCTGGAGGCCACGGTCCTGACTTTAGGGAAGATGCTCCCATCTGCTCCCAGGTTGGTGAATCCTGTCTGTGTCAGTCTCAGATTTTGAAAGTCCTCCTCAATCAAATTCTGTTCTTCAATATTCTTCTTTTTCTTTGATCTGAAATTGGTAACAGGAATTAGGATCTGACAGTGGCAGAAAATCCTTTGAAGTAAATGTTAACATTAAAAAAAAATTAATTTTGAAATTATTTAAAATTTACATATATTGTAAAAATATTGCACAGAGCTCCCATATGCCCATCACTTAGATTCCCCAACTGTTAATATTTCTGAACCATTAGAGAATGAGTTGCAGATCTCATGCCCATTACCTGTAACACTTCATTCGGTGTGTATTTCCTGTGTTTATGGACAATTTCCTAATAAGCACAGTGTAACCATCAAAATCAGGACATTAACAAGGACCCAACATTACCAAGTAATTCCACTGGCCCTGTGGTAGTTAAGGTTATGTGTTAACTTGGCTTGGCCTGGTTTTGAGTGGCTGGGCAGCTGGATGTAGTTATTCCCCATGATGAGACTGGTAATCAACTCCTTGGTGGAATCTGCTGTGAGTAGCTGTGTAGCTGCCTTGGGGCTATGGTCTGCTTCCAGTATAAGGAGAAGTTTTGAAAGCTGTCTCTGAGCTTTTAGCATGCTTGGACCCTGCATTTAGCTGAGTCTTCATTCAGCATGTTCCCTTGTTGCCTGCTTATCTTGGAACTGTTTCTGGACTTGAACTAGTGGCCTGCCGTGTTGCTTGATAATCTTGAGACTGTGTCACTTTACTTGTTGACCTTGGGTTTGTCAGCCTTAGCAGCCAGTAGCTGCCTAAGAGAAGCCTCCAGCTTCAGTGAGCCGGGAGCAAGAGGCAGAGCTGAAGCCCAAGGTGAAGGGGCTTTCATCCAGCCCCTAAAGCAGACACTTAAACTTGGATTTCTAACCTCCTAAACTGTAAGAGAATAAATCCCTGTTTGTTAAAGTCACTCATTTGTGGTATGTTTATTATAGCAGCACTCTACTCCAAAAACCAAATGCACTGCTGTTGAGTCGGATCCGACTCACAGCAACCCCTGCTTGGGTTTCCGAGGCAGTATCACTACTGAAGTAGATCGCCCAGTCTTCCTTCCGAGGAGTGGCTGGTGGGTTTGAACTGCCAGCCTTGTGGTTAGCAGTCAAATGCCTTCAGCACTATGCTACCAGAGTTTCTAGGGCAGCACTGTTGTTGTTATGTGCCATCAAGTCGGCCAAGGACCAAAACAGGCCCCATTCAAATTTTGGCAATAATGTTAATATTATTCTCAAATGTGCTTTTGAATTACTTATGGAAGTAATAGTAAAAGTCAAAGAGAAAATATGATTTATGAAATAATTCTTCATTAAGCAAAGTCAATGTCTTTAGAAACATTTCAGTGGGTAAAATGAGTTCAAGTTATAAAGGTTTTGAAAGAAGAAGTAGAAGTTTCCCAGGTTCTGCTGGGGCTCTTCAAGGATCTCAAGTTCAAGCACTCAAAGCCACGGGGAAGTAATTCATCCAAGTGAGAGGCATCTGCCCCCAAATTACCCTGGTTGTTCATGACCTTCATTCCTCCCGGGCACACAGGCCATGGCCCTCCTCCTACAGTACCCTGGAACTTAGGGTGGGCTTCTATAGCCCTCACAGAGACATTCCCAGGATGGCAGTCACCGCCTGGCACACTGGGAATATTGTAAAGGAAGGTCCTCTCACCCTGTGACCCTGTTGGCTAGCCCAGCCCACAACAGAGGTTTTGCCCTTTGATAACATTCCTGTCCAAGGTGGCTGATGAGAGGCCTCCCTTCCCTTTAAATTGGGCAAGAAATGTCTAATTCTGGGTAGGTTTCCAAGAACCATGATCTGTAACTGGACTAAGAGCAAACCTGGTTCTGAAGGAGGGACTGAGAAACATGGCTGCCACAGGGTCACGAGGTTCTAAGAAAGTCCCTGGTGACCTTGAGGACCCAGGATAGCCCACCAATCCTCCAAAGGAAGGAGGAGATGGTTTTGCTTCAGAATCAGTATGCTCTGGCTCTCTCCCTAGAAAAGGAAAATCAGAGAAGATGTGGGTGCCTATGGTTCTAATTCCAGCTTTGCTTCCTAGGAGAAGAGTGAATATGAAAATAGAAAGAAGAGACAAAATGCTTTAGGAGTCTAATATATGTTTATCCTCTTACATTATAGTAGAAAAATACTGTACTTATTTGGCCAAAATATAATGTTTGAGCTAGATGTTAAAAAAAAAAGTAGCTGATTTTTATCAAAGTGGATCCCCGCAGAGGTAAGATATTCCTGGCACATTTAGTGGCCTAGGGATAATACCATTCTCTCTCAAATTTCTCAAAAAAACCCACTGCCATTGAGTCAGATCTGACTCTTAGTGACCCCTTGTTGTTGTTGTTGTTATTTGCCGTCAAGTCGGCCCTGACTCATAGCAATCCCTCCTTGGGTTTCCAAGGCAGTATCACTACTGAAGTAGGATTGCCCAACCTTCCTTCCCAGGAATGGGTCTGAACCGCAAGCCTTCTGGTTAGCAGTCAAGTGCCTTAGGCACTAAGCCACCAGAGAACCCTTAGCACATCTAAATATTGAACGGCGTCCCTGGGTTATACTAACTGAAAGATTGGTGGTGCAAGTCCACCAGAGGTGCCTCGGAAGAAAGACCTGGACACTTACTTCCAAAAAATCAGCCGTTAAAAACCTTATGGAGCACAGTTCTACTCTGACAGTGTACGCGGTTGCCACGAGTCAGAATCTACTCTACAGCAGCTGGTAATATTAAATATTGAATAAATATTTAATGAATTTTACTTATAAATTATAAATAAATATTGACTATATGAATGGAAGGAGCTCTGGTGGCGTAGTGCCTAAGGCATTTGACTGCTAACCAGAAGACTGGCGGTTCAAACCCATCAGTCACTCCTCGAAAGGAAGGTTGGGCAATCTACTTCCGTAGTGATACTGCCTCGGAAACCCAAGGAGAGGTCGCTTTGAGTCAGATCTGACTACATGGCAGTTTTGGTTTATATGAATGGACACCAACCCCCTTCCCTTAGGAGAAGAGATCTTAAGGCACGAAGCTGAGGAGTGGCCATGTAGAGATGACATTTCTACTTTTTTAAAGCTCAGGGGCTTAGTTGAGGTTGATTTTAGACCATTGGCTGCAGGGTCCTGAGCAAGAGAATTAAAGACTTGATGAAAATAATGTTTGACAAGTTAAATGGAGTTAAATACTGTTAGAAAGTTTTTCATGCCATTAAAAAATGGTTGCTCTGTTGTAATATGTTGTTGTTGTTATGTGCTGTGGAGTTGGACCTGACTCATAGTGACCCCTCCCGTGGGTTTCCGAGGCAGTATCACTACAGAAGTAGATTGCCCTATCTTCCTTCCGAGGAGTGGCTGGTGGGGTTGAACCTGTTGTAATATAGCGTTAAGCAAAAAGAAAACAAAATATAAATGATGCCAAATCAAGGATATACATATATGCTTCATTTAACATCTGTTTGGCTGACCACATACATGTCCCTGGTCCCATAGGTTATAATACCAAAAAATCCACTGCCTTGGAGTCAATTACAACTCATAAATGACCCTGTAGGATAGAGCAGAACTGCCCCATAGGGTTTCCAAGGCCTGTAAACTTTTACAGAAGCTGACTGACACATCTTTCTTCCCAGGGAAGAGCTAATGGGTTTGAATCACCAACCTTGCTTTTAGCAGCCAAGCGCTTTAACTATTGCACTACCAGGGCAACGGTAAAGTTATTATATAGTTCAGAAATCCTTATTCCAGAACAGGACTTAGTGGAGGTAATTTGCTGAGTAAGGTGATTTGATTTGTCTTGGCTCTGGGGAGGCGGAGGGGGGGGGCGGGCTGCAAGGGGAAGGGGTCCTGGCGTCCATCTGTGTTGGCCTGTCCCACCGTGCTCCCTCAGGCAGGGTCCATTCAGTCCCACTAGAGCCGCTGAAGCTACTGCCCTACTCAGCCTGGGTGCCCAGTGCCTGACACCAGGCCGAAAGTCACAGCTCCTCCTGCAGTTGCGGCTACAGAGCCATCTGGCTGTGGCAGTGAAGACAAGAGGAATAGGAAGGGAGTGGGGGAAGAGAGGTGGGGATGAGGGGCGACCTGGGCTGGAAGAGTTTGGAAGGCAGGCGGAGAGTAAGGAAAGGAGAACTTCAAGGCCAGGTGGGCCAGGAGGCACCTCTGGGGGGCTGCAACTGAGGCGGAGGCAGGAACCACGCAGGAAAGATAGTGGCAGAGCCAGTTTTCTTGCAGTGCCTTGGCATGGCTGCAGAGGTTCAAGTCCCCTGCTTGCTCTGTGATGGTCGTGAGTGCCTCTCTCCTGTGTATAATACAGCATTCACACAACGTCCAAATCACGTAAGTTCTGTTTCACAGAAAGTAAGGCGTCCTGGTGGCACAGTGGTTAAAGCTCTTGGCTGCTTACTGAAAGGTCAGTGGGTGGTTCAAATGCACCAGCTGCGGGAGAAAGATGTGGCAGTCTGCTTCTGTAAAGATTTACAGCCTTGGAAACCCTGGAGTGGTAGTTCTACCCTATTCTATAGGGTCACTATGAGTTGGAATAGACTCAACCACAGACGGTTTGGTTTTGGGTTGTTTTGTTTTGTTTTCCACAAAATGTACCTTGGACATTAAGCAATGTGTGCCTGCAATATCATTTAAAAAACAGAAAAGAGCCTGGGGGTGTATATGCCAAAATGTTAGTAGTAGTTGCCTTAGGATGGTGGGATTTGTGGGAGCAGCTTTTTTTATTCTGTAACTCTTTACACAGTTCTGTTGTTGTGTGCCCTGGAGTTGGACCTGACTCATAGCAACCCCTCCTTGGGTTTCTGAGGCGGTATCTCTATGGAAGTAGATTGCCCAATCTTCATTCTGAAGAGTGGCTGGTGGGTTTGAACTGCCAGCCTTCTGGTTAGTAGTCAAGTGCCTTAGGAACTACGATACCACACATTTCTCTATTTCCTAGGTTTCCTTCAATGATCATGGCCTGCTTACATAAGCAGAAGAAAATTAAGGGAACAAAGTAAATGGCATCAGAGAAGCCTCCCCTTATCTCCTTTGTCTTGCATGGGAAACACTGGTATGTTTGGAAACCAGAGTCAATGCTGATGGTGCTGTGCCCCAGGAAAGTGACACTTTCATTCCGTACCTTGATAAGACGATCAGTACAATTACCAGGCCAAGAATGAGGATGCCAGCAATGGTGCCCACAATGGTGAGGATCAGCTGAAATTCTGCAAGGGAAGAGAAAGTTAGAAATGGCCCCCAATAAGCAGGTCCCCAAATGTCTACTGCACAGGTATGTGTGTGCGTTCCTAGTGACTCCTGTTTCTGAGAAGCATCAGGCTCTGGCCTCTATCCCCTCCTCCAGGGCCAGGCTGGTGAGTAGCTTGTCTCCTTTTGCTGTCACTGACTATATCCTCCAGAACTCAACCAGGAGAGACAGCCTTGCCAGGTAAAAGAAGACCATCCTTTGTTATGCAGTGACTCATAAATACAAAGAAAACTGAAAGTGGTAGGGTCCACTCTTCCCTCTTTATGTTTCCTGCCTTTGCTCACCCGCCATACCTTACCTTACTGATAAGGCTAACAGCGAGCTAGTGGAAGTATGTTGAAATTAAGCTAGTTACCAATGTAGTACCAGTACCGGTTACCAATGAGTTGATTCTGACTCATGGCAATCTCATGTGTTCCAGGGTTTTCATGGCTGTGACCTTTTGGAAATAGATTGCCAGGACTTTCTTCCCATGTACCTCTAGGTAGGTTCGAATCACCAGTCTTTCAGTTAGTAGCCTAGTGCTCAACCATTTTTGGCACCCAAGGACTGTCATGTTACTAATATAGGAGCCAGGTAATGAATGGCTTAATGGAACTGGAGAGGGTAGAGTTTAGAATTTCATTACCACCCATTCTCCTCCTGTAGATCTGATTTGTTTAGTGCCTTGAGCACTTGAAATGTGGTTAGGAGTGTAACACACACACCAGATTTTGAAGACTTAGTATACAATGTAAACTATCTCATTTGTAATATTTACATTGATTACATGTTTAAATGATAATATTTTGGATATAGTTGGTTAAATAAAATATATTATTTAAATTAACTTCACTTATTTCTTTTTACTTAATTTGGGAGCTCTGGTGGCATAGTGCCTAAGGCATTTGACTGCTAACCAGAAGGCTGGCAGTTCAAACCCACCAGCCATTCCTCAAAAGGACGGTTGGGCAATCTACTTCTGTAGTGATACCCCCTCAGAAACCCAAGGAGGTGTCACTATGAGTCCAGAGTAGTGGTTGCGTTTTTGTTGTTATTTTAATTTACCTAAAAACTTTCAAGGGAGTTCTGGTAACATAGTGCCTAAGGCACTTGGCTGCTTGCTAACCAGAAGGCTGGCGGTTCAAACCCACCAGCCACTCCTTGGAAGGAAGGTTGGGCAATCTATTTCTGTAGTGATACCTCCTCAGAAATCCAAGAAGGGGTCACTATGAGTCGGGTCTGACTCAAAGGCACATAACAACAACAACAACAACAAAACTTTCAAGTGTATAATTAAATACGTAGCTCACATTATATTTCTATTGGATTGCACTTCTCTGTTTTTGTTGTGTGCTGTCAAGTCAGTTCCAACTCATAGAGACCCTATAGGACTACCCCATAGGGTTTCCAAGGCTAAATCTTTATGGGAGCAGATTGCCAGGTCTTTCAACCCATACATTGGTAAGTTCAAACTGCTGACCTTTCAGTTAGCCACTTAACATCATATCACCAGGGCTCCTTAGCACTGTTAAAGACTTAGCACTCATAGTAACCCTTTAGGACTGAGTAGAACTTCCCCATAGGGTTTCCAAGGCTGTGTACCACCAGAGCCCTCTAATTGTCTTTTTCTGTTATGTGACAACCATGATCTTTTTTTTTTTTTTTTTTAATTGTGATTTGGGTGAAAGTTTACAGAGCAAATTCACTTTCCATACAGCAGTTCGCATACTCTTTGTCTCATGACATTGACTACAGTATCCCACAATGCAACAGCTCTCTTCCCACTTCCTCCCGATAGTCACCTCTTCCCTGTGTCCATCCCTCCATGCACCCCCTGAGCTGTCTCCCGGTGCATACACAGCCCTTCTATTCTCCCATGATTATTCTCTCCAAGGAATGTATCTACCTAATGTTAATGTTCACCTCATATGCCTGTCTTTTGTTTGGCTGGAAACCACAGGTGTGGGTTCAATTCCAGACCTGAAGGGCAGCTAGGGGCCATAGTCTCAGGGGTTCCACCAGGCTCTATCAGACCAGCAAACCTGGTCCTTTTTTTTTTTTTTTATTTTTTGTTTTCCCTCCAATGATTTTGAATTTTGTTCCACATTGTTCTCCCTCTCTATCAAGGATCTCCTACATAGATCTCCTTTCAAGTGGATGACAGTGGTAGCCAGGCACCATCTAGTTCTTCTGGTCTCATAGTCATATAGGCTGCAGATCAGATGGTGTACCAGTTGCTAGGACTAATTATTTCCATGAATTTCGATTTTCTTCATTCTTCTTTGTTCCAGATGAGGAGAGACCCATCATTGTATCTAGATGGCAGCTTGTTAGCTTTTAAGATCCCAGTTGCTACTTGCCAAGGTATGAGGTTGAACAATGTTTTGTGTAGTATGTTATGCCAATTGAGCTTGATGACCCCTGCGACTATGACAATCATGTTCTTATGAGTTGGAATTGACTTGATGGCATTGGGTATGAGTTTTTTTTTTTTTTTTGGACAGCCATATATACCACCTCCAACCTGGATTCATGGAGGCCACAGACTATTAGGAAGAAGCTCTGTTGGTGTAGTGATTAAATGCTCAGCTGCTAACTGAAAGACTGGTGGTTCAAACTCACCAGCTGCTCCAGGGGAGAAAGATGTGGCAGTCTGCCTCCATAAAGACTAAAACCTTGGAAACCTTATGGAGTAGCTCTACTCCATCCTATAGGATCACTGTAGTAAGAATAAGGAACTCAACAGCAATGTGTTTTTTTTTTTTTTTTAATAGACCATTAGTAAGGAATCCTGGTAGCATATGGTTAAGTGCTCAGCTGCTATCTAAAGGGTCAGTAGTTTGAACCCACTCAGTGGTTTCATGGGAGAAAAGACCTGGTGATTGGCTCTTGCAAGGAGTACAACCTAGGAAACCCTATGGGGCAGTGCTAACCTGTCATGTAGGATCACTATGAGTTGTAATTGACTTGACTTGATGACAAATAACAACATAGTCTGGAAAAGATCTCTAAGGCCATTAGATCTAAACCTCCTATTTTATGGATGTTGTAAGTGGAGGACTAAAAGGAAGAAATGACTTAGCAAATTCTTCCTTGCAACAAACTACACTAGACATTGAGAGCATTTCTCATCACTTATTTTGTGGCTCGCTAGGAGGCCAGTAGTAATACTGTTTCCTTCATCTTGGATCACTGATCTTTAGTTTATTATGCAAAAATTGAAATATAAAAAGTTAGTATTATTCCAATCTGGTAGGGACGGGGCTGGGGAGGGAATAAAGCAACTGAATTTGCAGTAACACATTCCAAACCAATCCATAGATCTGAGACAAAGGGAAGATTTGAATATTTAAATGTCTAGTTTCTAGTTATGGTTTCTTCTAACCAAATAAATTTTTAGAATGTATTGGCGGCATAATGCTTAAAGCATTTGGCTGTTAACCAAAAGGCTGACAGTTTAAACCCACCAGCTGTTACATGGAAGGAAGATGAGGCAGTCTACTTCCAAAGAGATTTACAGCCTTGGAAACCCTATGGAGCAGTTCTACTCTGCCTTATAGGGTTGCTATGAGTCAGAATAGATTCTATGGCAGTGGGTCACTGAGTACTGATCTTTTATTTTTTCTACTATCAGAAAAATGCATATGTAACTTATGTAGGAAATGAACATAATGTTAGAAGACATCAGAGAGCATTTTTCTCTGGTCTGGGGTGAACACAGAGACCCTAGGCCATGCTTTGGGCAGAGTATGTTATTTCCTACATCAGATATGCTGCTGCCCATTACCTGGGCTGGGCTGGGGCAGGGCAGGCATGGAATGGCATGACCCAGAAGATAAACTGCAGGCAGATTTTCTCTCTCTTTATAAAGGGAGCCAGAGACTTTGGGAGACAGGACAAGCTTTCTAATATGATTAATATTTTTTTCTCAGACATTTAAATAACAAAGCAAGATTTTATACTCACGGTCTTCACAGTTGGCTCCACTGTAGCCAAATGGACACCTAAAATACATTAAGCAATAGGAAACCATGTAAAAGGGCCCCTGTGGGAGAGCAGGTTGGAGTTCCCATCCCACCCAATCTCCATATCTTCCTTCATTTCCTTCATTCAGGGTCCGTGGGTAGCACAAGTGGTTTGTGATCCTCAAGGTGCTAACCTCAAGGTTGGTGGTTTGAATCTACTCAGCAGCTCCCTTGGAAAAAGCCCTGGTGTCTGCTCCTGTAAAGATTGTTGTTGTTGTTGTTGTTGTGTGCCGTCGAGTCGGCCCCGACTCATAGCGACCCCTCCTTGGGTTTCCGAGGCAGTATCACTACAGAAGTAGGATTGCCCAACCTTCCTTCCGAGGAGTGGCTGGTGGGTTTGAACCGCCAGCCTTCTGGTTAGCAGTCAAGTGCTTTAGCCACTATGCTACCAGAGCCAAGAAAACCCTGTAGAGCAGTTCTGTTCTGTAACACATGGCGTCACCTTGAGCTGGAATTGACTCAACAGCAATGAGTTTGCCTTCATTTGCTCTCTCTTTCTCTATTCTTCTTTGTTGTTATTGTTAGTTGCCATTGAACTGATTCTGACTCATGGAGACCCCACGCATGCAGAGTAGAACTGCTCCACAGGGTTTTCAAGGCTGTGACCTTTTGAAAGTAGACTGCCAGGCCTCTCTTCCAAGGAGTCTCTGAGTGGATTTGAGCCATTAACCTTTTGGCTAGTAGAGTACTTATCCATTTGCACCATCTGTTCTTCCTTATGCTCTCTTTATTCCAGTTGTGCATCTTCCGTGGGACTCTGGAAACTTGAGGGAGGTGTACAATCCCATGTGGTCTCATCTTTCACTGACTGAACACCCTATCTTTTGAGCTCTAGGAAGATACTCTGCAATTCAGGCAGAGTTGATCCCAGGCTGTGAGGCCACATGGCTCAGTCATTTGCTGCTATGCGAGCTTAGGCATGTTGATAAGGCATTTGACTGTTAACCAGAGGTCGGCAGTTCAAACCCATCAGCTGTTCCTCAGGAGAAAAATGAGGCAGTCTGCTTCTGTAAAGATTTATAGCCTTGGAAATCCTATGGGCAGTTCTGCTCTGTCCAATAGGGTTGCTATGAGTCAGAATTGACTCAATGGCAGTGGTTTTTTTTTTTTTTTTTTTTAAGCCTCAGTTTTCTTGCCTAAAAATGAGAAAATAATATAACACTGATGGTGGTGTTATAGTGTGGGAGGTGTGGTTCCTAGCACATAGACCAAACAAACAAACAAACAAAAAAACTCAGACCCATTGCCTTCATATTGGTTCCCACTCATAGTGACCCTGCAGGAGAGGGTAGAACTGCCCCATAGGGTTTCCAAGGCTATAATACTTTATGGAAGCAAACTGCCTCATCTTTCTTCCATGAAGCAGTGGGTGCGTACAAACCACCAACCTTTTGATTAATAGCTGAATATTTAACCACTATGCCACCAGGGCTCCTTTAGCACATAGAGAAAGCTCAAAAACCATTGATGACGATCTTTACATGCCAATTTGTGCCAGTTCACTAACTTCCTCACTCTAAGCTCTTATATATGTTGCAAGCTCTATCCTTCTCACTTATCTCCAGCTATGGCAAGATATTTTAAAAAAAAAAGTGATTCCCCTTACGTTTCACAGGTCCCATCCTTGTCCTGGTAGCCTGGCAGGCACACACACTCAGAGGCCCCACTGTCATCCTTCAGTAAGCATTGCTTGTTGTTCTTTTCAGTGCAGTCAACAGGGCAGTTTGCTTGGAGGGCTTCAAAACAGAGATTCTGGGTAATTTTCAGAAACAACCTTTGTCAACCCCCAAGTGACATGTCATAAAAGGCAATTTTTCTCACACTTTCGAGGTAAAACAAAGACATCTGGAAGTGCTCATGGGCTCCTCATAGGTGCTCACATTCTGCCTTGCCAACCTGTAGTGGAGGCCCCAGTCTAGGTGCCAATGTCTAATGCCCACATTCCCATTGAGCAGTAAAGCAAATGCAAAAGGAGAGGGCAGGGATTGTGAAGAGTGTTAACAAGCAGGTTGCACACTTACCAAAACAGAAAGGGACCTGTGGGTTAGGTCTTTTGAACCCATCTTTACATTCACATTGTAAACTGCCGCAGTCATCTTTAGTAGTGTTTTTACAACCGTAATAATCACACCGACCTTGCACTAAATGGGAGGCACAAGTAATTAAAAAATACATTTAGCAAGACACATGGACAGATTAAATGTGAAAGCACCCCAATCCATTGTTGTTATGGTTTGACTTTTAATAAGTTTTGGGATTTTTCCAATGAAAATCTAGGATTCTGAAATCCAACTCCCCAATCCTCTCTCCCATGGCTATTTCCTTATGTCTTTCAGTTCAAATTAATTCAATCACTACAGTGCACTTATGTTCAAATTCAAGATCTGTGCTAGGTTTTACAAAGGGCGTAGAAGTCACATAAGCTTTGGCCTCATCTTTGTAGAGGGATACATTTGAACTCAGAAAGAGCCCTACAAAATAATTCCTAGTCCAGCACCAGGCTGTGTGGTCCAGACTTTAAGTACAATGGAATTTTCTTTAGTGTCTTTGCCAGGTAGATTTGAATGGACATTGCTAAGAGGAGACAGAACCCAAGGAAGAGGACATAGCACAGGGAACCCCTAATCTGCTCTGAGGGAATTGTTTTTTATCCCAGAGTGTTTATTTCCTAGGTGAGAGTTCAGGGAGAATCTTCATGAAATCGTGAACATGAGAAAAGGTGCAGGAAAATTGTAAATGAGCAGGATTTGTTTATGTTTGCAAAAAGAGAAATACATTTTTACAAAATAGGCCAGGGAGGTTATAATCATTAAAAAGCAAAAGAGCAAAAAAAAAAAAAAAAAAGGATGGGAGAGTCAGGAAGGAGATTAAAAAAGAGGTGGGCAGAGGCCCAGGGAGAAGCGGATTTAAAGAAAGGAAGGATCCCAGTGCCAAATGCTACAGAAAAGCCAAATAAATTGCAGCCCAGAAACTGGTTGATGGTACCATCAATGGTAAGCCTTTGGATGGTATGGCCATCAGGACTGAGACCCAGTTGTACAAAGCCTCCACTAGGGTTGACCCTGGCAAATGACTTCCGAAGAACTCCTGGTGGTAGCTGTGGTGCCAACTTACTCATGCCTTCCTGTAACCATACCCTTTGGAAGGACTGTTACACACTATACTTGGTCATTTGGATTGCTTTGGCCACTGGGATAGGAGCAAACGTGATTAGCATAGACTTGAAAAACACTTGTGCACTGAAACTTTCCTTCTTGCTGCTCTTGAAACCCTTCAGGACTACCCTGCTGGAGGATGAAAGACCCTGTGGAGCAGAGACAAACCATCCTTCTGAGGCATCTTTGATTAGTCGGCCCTCAGCCAACCCAGAAGCTAATGGCAGATACTTAAGTGAGCTCAGGAGAGATCAGCCACACAGGGCCCAAAGGAGCAGAACAACCGAGCTGAGCCCAGCACAAATTGTGTCCCACAGAATTATGGGGTTGAAATAAATAAATTATTTTCAGTCATTAAGTTTTGGGGTGGTTTGTAACATATCAAATGCCAATTGTTACAGCTGCTCTGTGGGCTTGCATGTCAGCTTCAAGGGAAACAGTATAGGTAAAACTTTCCATAAACATTTGGAAAGTTACAACTTAGTGTAAAGCCCTCTTTTTTCTCCTTCCTTCATTTTTCTCTGCTCAAGGACTATTTCTCTGGTCACTTATTACTTAACAAGAAGAGGAACAAACCAGAAAGTTTGGTCATTTGGGAGATAGCGGGAAAGAAGGCTAGAAGCTAAATAAGAAAAGAAAGGGAAAAAGAACACACTGGTTAAAAGAACATTTGGAGATATCTGTGGATGTGTTGATACAGTTCTTCCCCCTTCTCACATGTAGTGGTCAGGTGTACAAAAAGGAAGGTAGATCTCTATATAAACATGAATAAAATTATGTAACACTTACTAGTATATCCTTCAATCCCACTTGCACCATCTTTAAGTGCAGTTTGAATTATTTCAGACACATCCTTCTCACTTTTCTTTGTAGTTTTATCAAAAATGTTTGCTACTGAAACATCAACAGCCTGGTCAGCACGCATTCCAGATCTTGCTGAAGGAGATGTGCTAAAAAAGAAATGAATCACTATCACTTGATGTATTGAACCAAAGGATCAACAAATAGGTTTTCTAATCTCCCAGACACTGAATCCTCTAGTCCTAGTCCTAACCCACTGCCCTGTCTCTAGAATTGGGGCCCAAGTGTGGAGGACCAGGGTTGCAATAAGATGGAAAGTTACAACCCTGAGATCTCTATTCAATGTGCTTTCAGAGAAACTATGGCTAAAACAATGTCCTGGTGGAGATTACTTAGGAAAATTTTGGGTAATTGTTTTTAGGATCCAGGAGCCTGGTATTAACCAGAAATAGAAAAGTAACATCAGAAATAGTCAGTGATCGCTTTTCCTAGAACAGAAAGAGTATGTCTCTTGCTGAGCTGTTATATCTCAGGCTTGTAGTTTGAGAAAGAAAGGGGGGCATGTATACCTCCCTGTGCATGGAGAAAGCTGTAATCAGCCACACAGTCTGGGTCATTCCCAGAAAGGCCTGGAAATCAGTAGATAGGTTCAAAGTGGGTATAGGATTGGGCCTGGGCACATACGACCCAGAGGAGAACTGAAGCAAAGAGGGATAGGACTATGGGGCAGATAATATCAAATTGTATTGTTAAATATTGAGGAATTGCCATAAGCAAGACATTGTCATAGTCTGTCTACCTGTCTCTCTCTCTTTCTCTCTCATCAACAGTGCAGATTGGAGCCCTAAGAACAACCGTGCCACATCCTAATTCTCTCATTGTCTGAATGGGGTCAAGTGATAGAACTATTGAGAGAGAGAGAGAAAAGGACTTTAACAAAAATTTTTCCTTACCTGATTTGTGGGTGTGTGTTTTTAAAACTCAGAATATAGTTTACCTGTTCAATTTTTAAAATAATTTTCATTGTGATTTGGGTGCAAATTTACAAAGCAGATTTGCTTTACTCTCAATAGTTCATGCACATTTGGTTTCATGGCCCTGATTACAATCCCTAACCATAAAGAGCTCCTTCCTATTATTACCCCTTCCCTGTGCCCTTCTTTTCTATGCATTCCTGTCTGTTTAGCTTTCACTCTATGTGAATGCTGCCCTTCTGATATCTCATGGTTGGTTGATCTAGGGGATGCATCTCCCTGGGGTAAGTGTTCTGCTTATAGGTCTTCCTACTGTTTTAATGAGAACTAATCCACAGAAGTGAGTCCATTTCCAGGTCCTGTCCAGTTTTTTATATAGTCCATTTTGACTTTTGACTAAATACATAATGCTCAAAATGAATAAATAAATGCTTGAAAAAGAGCCAGCCTATTTAGTTTGACATGTTTGAAGCCATGTTGGTTCCCCAGAACAATCAAGAAAATCCAAAACATGGAACCAAATTTCATTTTAAAGAACAATCACCTTAAAAGTGAGTCCAATTTTTTTTTTTTTTTTAATTTGGAGATACCTGTGGATGTGTAGATACAGTTCTTTCCCCTTCTCACATGTAGTGGTCAGGTGTACAAAAAAGTGTCAGGTGTACACAATTCGTTCATGACAGAACTGGGGAAAGGAAGAGTGGAATACATAGGGCAGTAAGACAGGTTATTCCACATAGGTTGAAAATGACTGATGTCTAAGGCATAATTCTGTACTGCAGCTAGAAAAGAAAATGTTATCCATAATTCATTAATTCAAAGAACCTACTAGTTTATAATCCAATTTAGGAGACAAGGCATTACACAGAGCTTGGAACTGGTTCATTCCAGTTATACTTCCATGCTGATCACTTGCATTTCTACTCAGATATCCTGAATCAGAATCTACATTTTAACAAGATACATATTCTTATGTATACAGAAGAATCACCTATGGATCTTTAAGAATCACCTAGGGATACTGTTAAATTGTAGATTCTGATTCATTGTATCTGGGGTAGAAAAGCAAATTCTCGGGGTGGAGGTGGGGCTCAAATTGGAATTAACTGGTTCAAAGTCCTGGTTCAAAGAGAGGTTTAAACAACAACAACAACAACAACAACAACAGCAAACTTCAAACTCACTGCCATGGAATCGATTTGACTCATAGCTCCCCCTCTTTGGGTTTCTGAGGCGGTACCTGTATGGAAGTAGATTGCCCAATCTTTCTTCCGAGGAGTGGCTGGTGGGTTTGAACTGTCAGCCTTCTGGTTAGCAGTCAAATGCCTTAAGCACTATGCCAGCAGAGCTCCCAATGAAAGGTTTAGGAGTGAGAAATTCTAAGGGTCTTTTCAGTTACAACATTTGCACCATTTGTAGCTTGGGGATTCAGAGGAGAGAGACAACATTGTGAGTTGGAACCTAAGAAATGTCTTCTTAGGTGAAACTAGGTCCACTCATCCTGCAGTGGTCCCTCAGAAGTGGAAGTAGTTTCCCTCCAGGACACTGAACTCACAGGTAAAGGTTTACTCCCAAATACCCCTGACTCCTTTTCAGTAACTTCTTAAGAATGAAAAAAGTACCACCGTTTCAGGGAACTCCTCCAAACAACTATGTAGTCCCACAACCTGTTTGGGAAATAAAATCTAACATATGTTGAAATCTACTATGTGCCCACTACTGTGCACAGGGAATCTTCCAAAAATCATCTCATTTTACTCCACATAAACTTCCAGGGAAGTAGATAGATAAACCCAGTTATACAGATGAGGTAACAAAGGCTCGGAAACACCTGCCCTGTCATGCAGCGAGCAAGGCCAGGGTTCAAATCAGGGCTTCTAACTGGTTTGAAACAGTTTAGTAATGTCTGATGCAGTGAAATCAGAAGACCCAAATTTGTAAAATGTGGGCGTACTGGAATGATAAACAGAACTGGAAATATTACGTGTTGAAGCCCTGGGATGGGATATTAGGAAAAGGTGTGATGAGCTCTTTCAGGAGCCTGATGTGGGAGATTGGATCATTGCCAAGACTGTGGAGCATGACACACATTCAAAATGACCCAGTCAGCCACCGTCTTAGAGAAGGGCTCCACTGTTTCCAACTCTGCGGGTCAAGAGATTTGGTTTCTATGTAGCACACAGTGCACTTGTTTTCTAAGAGGAATATTAAGTTTCTCGCAGGTGTTGATCCATAATTTTTCTTGTTCCAGTTATCATTCAGGTACACCCACATTTTACAAATTCAGGTCCACTCCAGTTTCCTTCATTGGCCATGATTGATCCAGGAAGAACCAGTTCGAAGCCTTGGTTCAAACAAATTTGGCTGACTCTGACATACCTCACTATTGTTATTTTTATCATCCTCCTCTATTCATTACCTCCCTATTGTCTGCTAAATCAAATCTAATGCCCTGAAACAATCTATATTCTTCCCTCAGCTGTCTCCTTTATATCTCCAGCTTCAGTTAGGCAAACACACATTTGCCTCCAAAATACCCCATCAATCTATAGCAAGCTTACCTGACTTTAATAATTACAGTCTGCCCATAATCAGCGTTAGCAGTGGAAATGCTAAATGCATCTTGAAACTGTGGAGGAGAAGAACTTATTTAATAATAAGCACAAAAAGCAGAAAACAAAAGTATACTGCAGGTAGGTTTTCACATACATTTCTAAACTCATTTATATACCTATGCATGGATCATAACAACAGAATTATTTATTCTGATTTTCATGCACTCTAACAGCTTTCAGTAATCTTTGCTGTGAAATAGGTGATTCTGATACAAGTTAGACACATCAACTACATTTATGCAATTGCTTGCCTTGCCCAGAGCATTATGCTAGGGGCTCTAGAGATCACAAAGATGGACAGACCCAGCCTTGTCCTCAAATAGAGGAACACATCATGAAGCTGAGGGAGTTAAGTGCCATAGAAAGATACCATCTACCATGGAAGCTCAAAGAAACTCTTCTTGTTGCAGAAAACCAGAGAGGGCTTCGTAAAGAAGATAGGCCTTAAAGCATTTCAACAGGTAGGGCTGGGACAGGGAGTGAGAGAAGGAACACTCAGATGTTCAGAGGCAGTGCGGTCCAGAAGGGAGCAGGCTGGATTGGGAAGAGCATGGGGATTTGTTGAGGCTAAAGTCAAATTTCTCCATTTGCTAGCTTTTGCATGATTTAACTTCTTTGAGCCTCACTTTTCTCATTGGATAAATGGAGACAGTCATTCCCACCACATAAGACCATAATGTGTATGAAATAAGATAGAATACATGATGCATGATATTGTGAGCTGTAAGGGGCTCCATCACAACGATTATTATTAGATTTGGGTTGTGTTCCAAGAACAAACAACTCCACATACTTGTAAGGGAGAGGCCAGATATAAAGCTGGGACCTCTGGTGGGGCAGGGAGAAGGGGACCCAACTAGAATATAAATTCTTTGATGTCAAAAACAGGGTTTTCTCTTTCTTATGACACAATCTCCTCCTCTCCCCATAGCACCCAGTGTATGGCAATCCTCAACAGGCACTGCTTGACCAGTTACTGAATGAATAAATGTGGAAAATACAGTCACGATTTTGGATAGGTGTCTTCCCCTCTTTGGCCCTTGGTTTATGATAAGAGTGTTGAACAAGATCAGTGCAACTTTTTCAGAACTTATAACCTATGACTCTTCCATTCTTTTTCTCCTCATGAGGATTGCACATTTTAAAAGACCATGACAATCAATGGCATTTAAAAGTGCAGTTAAATTATTTCTCTTTAATTCTTGTCAAATTCAAGTACATTTGATGTTCTAGTTAGCCTGGGTGGCCTTATATCCAGGATAAGTCAAATTCTTTTCTAATAATATTCTAAAATATTAGGAATCATTGCTATTTCTGTAAACCATTAGAGGGATTCCACTTAGGAATGAGTTCACTGGATGATCTCAAAGATCCTTCCAGTTTCCCTACTGACCATTGCCCATGTAACTTTATTAATTCCAAAGAAGAGATTAAGAAATTAGCATCTGTTTCAGGAGAACATGTTTCTTTTTTTCCCATCTCTTCCAGGCCATCCTTCGAGGGTATTGGGACAGACATACATCTCTAAATCTGAAGGCCTGCAAGTTTGGACAAGAAGGCAGGACCTCTGCACTCATCAGCTGGGTGAACTTCAGCCAGTTAAATTCTACTGATCCTCAGTTGCTGCATCTGTAAGATGGGTACAATAGTAGTATCTCCTTCACAGGATATTATTATGTGTAGAATGCCGGACAAAATACCCAATAAATGGTAGCAAAAGGGCAACTCTAAATCCCTATGTGGACTATCCATTTGGATCCAGCTGAATAGAAATGGGCTTTGTGAGATTTTTCAGGGCCTGAGCTGGTTCTGCCCTGGCTACAATGTTTACTAAGAGGATCTTGAAGAAAGTAAATTATCTCTATTCTCCTGTATCTACTTCAGGGATTCCACTGTAGGTCTGGTCTATCCTCTCTGGATTAAAAATCCCTCAGACTAGCGGCTGTCTAAGGGTCTCTCCTTGTATGCAGCAAAGATGAGTGAAAAAAATGAAAGACGTAGGGAAATAATTAGTGTAAGGGACTAATGGACCACGAGAACTTCATCTTATACCACCTTGAGACCAGAAGAATTAAATGGTACCTGTT
The DNA here is from genome assembly GCF_000298275.1 of Orycteropus afer afer. Classification (NCBI taxonomy): domain Eukaryota; kingdom Metazoa; phylum Chordata; class Mammalia; order Tubulidentata; family Orycteropodidae; genus Orycteropus; species Orycteropus afer. The sequence continues at coordinate 1,924,978 of NW_006921832.1, forward strand.
CTGGTTACCTAGTGCCTCTCTGATAAGAATATATACCACAAATGGGATGGCCTTAACAAATAGGAGTTTATTCTTACAATTTGGAGGCTTTAAATCCAAGTTCAAAGTGCCAAGCTCTAGGCGCTGGGTGAAAGCCCCTCAGCCTTGGGCTTCAGCTCTGCCTCTTGCTCCTGGTCACTGAAGCTAGACGCAACTTTGGTAGCACTCGTCGGAGTAAGTTTGGATAATGGCCATTGTAGCCAGCACTCAGTAAAACCACTGAGATAATCCAGGGGTTCCCTGGAGGTAGGAACATGTTGATGTTCCCTCTTCAATGTACTAAATATCATCCAAACTGGCCAAGCTGAAGGTAGGTTCAGGGGAAGAGGGTGAGCCTTTGCCAGCTAGCCCATTGTGAGGAGGAAAAGCCCTGGGACACACAGGCCTTAGGTTTACCCTAGCAGTGTCAGCCACTGCTGTCCAGCCACAAGGACCACCTCTCTCTGTCAAATCCGTAAAACCATTTTGATCATCATTTTTTAAGTGTTACCAGTTCCAATCACAAAACTCTTTAGCAATGATACAATTCTGAATTAAAGACATTGGCACTGAATAAGACTTAAATTTTTAAAGTGTTTCTCCACTTAGGTTTCCAAGACATTTTCACAGGCTAACATTTATTTATTTTTTTCCTGTAAAAACCAAACTTTGAGAAACGTTGGCTGGGTGCTCTCTGAGAACCCTTCCACATCTGTGTTTTCTGAATGGAGATTTCATCCCTTTGACACTGACATCATTCTCCTGCGTCACAATCCAAATGAAATGAAGCTATTTTTCTTTACAACATTTTTGACAATGGAAAAAAGAGTCACAGATGTTAATTCAGCTGGAGTTCCTATTTCTTATTTCAGGTGTTAAACAAGAAAAACAAAAAGCCAGACTAGTATGGGAATTTATGCAAATTTGAATGCAAAAAGGAAAGGACAACATCTTTACTTTTTTTTCTTCCTGGAGTCTGTGGAACTAATTCGTTAAAAAATATTGTTACATAGTGAAAGCTGTGAGAGCCAGGACTCGATGGGAATGCCTTGCTTTTCCGTGTCTCGCAAGTTTTCCACCTTTGATGGGGTGCTGTCGTAATCACTTTTCTATCACTCTGCTAGTGAAAATATTTGAATTTTCCTTCCTCTACATGTTTCCGTCTTACACAGGTTGTGGCTTTTACAAGTTTTACTACATTTATCTGTCCATTTAAAGATGTTTTTAATAACTTATGTAACAATTAGGTATAGCATGGCTGGAGCAAGTTTGTACAAGCCTCCAGTATACCGGGTGCCACACCCCTAGGTGCAGGATCATAGGGAGATCCAGACAAGGAAGTGGGGGGTGGAAGAGGTGAGAAGCAGTGGTACCTGGGGGCTCTCAGGGCAGCTGCTCTTTAGCAACCAGTAAGGGTCATTTCAATATTTGAACAACTGGAACAGCTGTACCAGGGTTTGCCAACTCAATGATAAAACAAAGAATACTTATATTGAGAAGAAGGTTGGAAAATACTTACAAATTTAATAACTTTTTTATGTAAATTTTCATAGGCCACAGAATTTTTATCTCCCAACTGAGATGTTACTGATTCTGTCACTTTAATGATGCCAGGGAATACTTTTCCTGAAATTCAAACAGAATCTTTCTGTATTATTTAATGTAAAGAGGGTAATTTTCCTTTTGTATTAAAATAGACTTTTTTTGGTGACCAAATATACATTAATAACTTTTAAAAAAAATTTGGTGAAAATATGCACAACAAAACACACACTCATTCAACAATGTTTGCAGGTATTGATCAGTGACCATGGGCACATACTTGCTATTGTCTCATCATTCTCCTTGCACAAATTATCTTTTGAGTAAATATTATATTGTGATACTGCAGGAACTTTGAAAATACAAACACTGTTACCCATAATTTCACCCAACTTAACACAACCATTTTCATTTTCGTAATTTTTTCCTAGCTTTTTAACTTTTCTATGTGTAGTTTTACATGGTTATTATAATCCCAAATTTATATTATGCTTCTTTTTCACTTATTATTACATAACAAGCATTTTTCCAAATCACCACCTAATCTTTATAGCCATCTTTTTTTTTA
>NW_006921832.1:1930276-1934145 GCF_000298275.1 Orycteropus afer afer
CATTTTTTAAAGGCTGAATAATATTTTGTGATGTATATGTTCCCTTCATTGAGTTAGTCATTTTTTTGTTGCTGGACTTAAAGCTTTCAATTATTAAATAAATAAACAAACAAAAGGTTGCAATGAACATCTTTATGCACAAAACTTGGGGTGTTTTTCTTTGGTATTTTGGATCATTTTCTTACAGCAGATCTCCAGGAATGAGATTATTAGTGCAAAAAACATGAACATCCTTAACAGCTTTTGATACATTGCTAATTCTTGTGGCTAACACTGCATTCATATCCTTTAGAAGTGCTCTGCTCTGGTATGTGGTGGTGAGGGACAATATTTCTCACTCATGAAACAGAACAAAGTTTACAACTCAGAGGACAGACTTGGACCTTCATAACACCCATCTAATTTAGCAAAATAAGTAAATAAAGCATTATACAAAGGGTATATGGGTTTGCTCAAAGTCTCTTTCTAGAGTGGAGAAGCAGCTGTTAAGTCCGTAGAAGTGGAGTTTTGCTGTTTCACATCAAGTGAATCCTGTGAGAGAGAGCTAAACCAAAGCCAGAAGGCAAGGCTCCCAGGCCTGTCTGTGTGACTTTAGACATATCGCTTCACAAATTCTGCCTCAGTACCCTATCTTGTACTTGTATAGGAGTCCCTGGATGGCATAAATGGTTAAGCACTTGGCTATCAGCTGAAAGACTGGCAGTTCTAATCCACTGAAGGGTACCTTGGAAGAAAGGCCTGGAGACCTATTTCCAAAAAGTGAGCCATTGAAAACTGTGGAGCAGAGTTCTACTCTGACACACATGGAGTCCATGAGTTAGAATCGACTTGATGGCTACTGATTTGTTTGTTTATTTGTACTTGTGTTGTCTTTGTACTTTATGAGAAGCTTCACAACATTTGTCCTCATGGCACTGTTCCCTTGAGCAGGTAGAGCGAAAGGACACATCTTCTGCTGTGTCTTCAGGAGAGACTCATAGATCTCCTGACTTGGTCCCTTTCCTCTCTCACTGGGTTTCACTCAGACAAAGGTCTTTTTTCCACTTCTTTTCTGGCTTTTGATGTCTCTAGATTTTCCTCTACCACTGGAATTTGAGAATCTATTTTGCCCTCATCTTGAGTTTTCTACTCTGTGCCATAGTTCATCTTTGAAACTCACCTTCCATACATGTAGAAACGTTATAGTAATAGCCTTCCGAACACAGGCAAAAATAGCTATTACGCAGAACAATACAAGAAGAATCACTTTCACAAGACGTGTTTTGGCAAAGACTGGTGGGACCTTAAATAGAGTAGAAAGAGATTAAAAGTTCACAGAAGCAACAACAAAAAACACCAAGAAACATATTTTTAAATCTTCATGCCTCCCTCTGGGTACTTTTTACTCCTTGGCCATGTTACTGCATGGCACACTCTTGAAAAACCTAGAAACAAAGAAATGTGGGTTGTTGTTTTTATTTGTTTTGTTTTTATGTCACTGGGGAGTATGTTGCTGAAATTCTAGAGCCAAGTGGTTGGTGCCAGTAAAGGCCAGAGATAAGTGAACAAAGGTATTCTTAGAGAAAGAGAAAGCAGGGTTTCTAATTCGAGGCTGTCTGGAATCTATGAAACTTAAGAACCTTCCAGAACCTTGATGCTTGGCTTCTACCACTAGTTAAACCAAGACCAAAGCCACTGCCACTGAGTCAATTCCAACTCATTGGGTTTCCAAGGCAACAAATCCTTGCTGAAGTAGATTGCTTCATCTTCCTTCCATGAAGCAGCTGGTGGGTTTGAACCATCAACCTTCTGGTTAGTAATCAAATGCCTTCAGCACTGTGCCACCAGAGCCCCTTCTGCCACTAGGTTAAAAACAAAAACAAAAACAAAAAAAACTCACTGACATCAAGTTGATTCTGGTTCATAGCGACCCTCATTGGGTTTCCAAGGTAACAAATCCTTATGGAACTGGACTGCCCAATCTTCCTTTCACGGAGTGGCTGGTGGATTTGAACTGCCAACCTTCTGGTTAGCAGTCAAATGCCCTAGGCACAAGATAGGGCTCTCTAAAACCGTTTTACATAAAGCATCATAGTTTTTAGTAAGGTATAGTAACTGTCTTTTAGAGAGGAGCAGGCAAGGATCTCCAAAAGAAACCCCACATATCACATTCTGGTTTGCACACAGGGTATACAGATGCACCAAGAAAGGAAAGGGATGGCGAAGGAGAAGATGTGAACTAACCCTCCCCATTCCCCTCAGGCTTTCTGTGTGGATGACTTGAATAAATGGTGAGAATAATATTGCAATGATATTCTTGCCACTGGCAGGATACAATGTCTCTGGAGAACAGATCAGATCTGAAGAAGGAAACTAGGTCAGTGGCCGAATGGTGATCTTGGCTTGCCATTTTATTTCTGTCAAATGAAATGATTCTGAGCTTTGATTCCAGAGTAGCTCAAGTGTCTGACAACTTTCAGAGCTGTATTGAGATTCAAATCTCTAAGTAAAATTTTTTAATTTTTTAAAGATATATATAAGCTTTAGGAGCTCGGGTAGCATAGTGCCTAAGGCACTTCACTGCTAACCAGAAGGCTGGCGGTTCAAACCCAACAGCCACTCCTCGGAAGGAAGGTTGGGCAGTCTATTTCCATAGGTATACTGCCTCAGAAACCCAAGGAGGGATCGCTATGAGTCAGGGCTGACTTGACAGCACATAACAACAACAACAACATAAGCTTTAGGAGCTCTGATAGTGTAGTGCCTAAGACACTTGACTGCTAACCAGAAGGCTGGCGGTTCAAACCCACCAGCCACTCCTCGGAAGGAAGACTGGGCAATCTACTTCTGATACCTCAGAAACCCAAGGAGGGGTCGCCATGAGTTGGATCCGACTCGACGGCAGTGAGGTTTGTTTTTTTTTTTTGGTATATATAAGCTTTAGAACAATGTGTGTAGGATGCTCCTTTTTGTGATTGTAAAAAGGAGACTATGCAGAAACACACAAATATGAATTCTTGTACACGCAGAGATTGTCTCTGGAGGCAGAAAAAAGAAACTGGTTGTAACAATTGCCTCTGGAGAAGGAAACTGGGGATCTGGAGTTCCAGGTGTTTTTTTTTTTTTTTTTTTTTAATTTTATTGTGTTTTTGGTGAAAATTTACGTAGATTTACTTTTTTAAAAAAATGCATTTTATTGAAATATAATTTATATACAGTGAAATACACAAAACTGAAGTGACATGGGTCAATGCATTTTTTTTTTTTTTTTTTTGGCAGTGTTCTCTCCCCTCCCCTTCCACCCCTGGTAACCAACAAAGAAAGCTTCCTTCCATATATAAACTTTTCCATGACCTTTTACAATAATGAACTAATACTATATTTGGCCTTCTACACAGATTTACTTTTTCCTGTATATACTTTTGTACTGTTTGAGGTGCTTTTATAATAACCATGAGCCTAATGTACTTTTATTAAAAATTAGACTAAGTGGGACAAAAATATCTCATAAACAACAGTACTGTTCACCCTTCTGACAAGTTGCAAACCTGTATTCTAATTCAAGTTACTGACTTTTTAGAAAGACTCAGCCACATTGAAAGGATTATTTGGAAAATTCTAGGGAATAAATTCAGCACAGCTCCACTTTGGAGATACCAGGCAACTTATTCCTGGTCTCTTTGGTGGTGAAGGACAGACTTGCTAGCTTCTTCTGTGTGTGAGAATTCATTAAGTCTCAGGATGTTATAGCTAGGAGGCTGTCGGTGGCTGTTTAGTTTGTTGTTGTTGTTATGTGCCATCGAGTTGGACATGACTCATAGTGACCCCTCCTTGGGTTTCTGAGGCAGTGGCTAAGGCACTTGACTGCTAACCAGAAGGCTGTGGTTCAA
>NW_006921832.1:1934645-1937327 GCF_000298275.1 Orycteropus afer afer
AAGGAAGGTTGGGCAATCCTACTTCCGTAGTGATACTGCCTCAGAAACCCAAGGAGGGGTCGCTATGAGTCGGGGCCGACTCGACAGCAAACAACAAACAACAACATGGTACTTTTATTCTACAGTGGCAGAATGGAGTACTTACTGGTAACATACACCACATGTGATCCACAAAACCTAAAACATTTACTATCTGACCTTTTACAGATAAAAGTTTGCTGACCTCTGTTCTAAACTAGGCTTTAGGAACTTAGGTAGGTGGTTTCTGTTTCAATAATTTCTGTTTGAGGTAAATTGTCATCTCTTAGACAGCATGCTCCCAAACATCTGTCCTTTTGACAATAGCTGTCATCATGCCCAGTACTAGCACTGCTGTTGTTTTTTTCATTCCTCATGCTCAAATTCCATGACTTGGTTCAAATTCCATATTGTGATCTGTCACCATCTTAACTTCAAAGTAGAACTGACTCCTTCCTTAGGTAGATCAGGGAGCTAGGGCAGTGGGGCTAGAGAGCCAGTGCTTACTTGGACCTGGCCTTCTCAGAGAAGCTGAAACTATTTCCAAAAATTCTCTATTTGTGGTTGGATCATTTGTAATAGAATAGTTGTGGAAGAAAAGCTAGAGGGGTAGAGCTCACAAACTCCAAGTTCATAAAAAATACTCCACATCAGGCAAATAGCTTCAGGTAGGTTTGGGGAAAGGAGAATATAATGGAATTGAGGGTGATATTTTAGGGTCTCTGCCTTTGTGACTCAGTTTTTAAGTGCATGATTCATATCTCAGGAAACTTTGAGTCTCATTATACCCATTTCCCGACCTCACCAGAACATACCTCTCATCCTCCACAATGCTATGAACCCTCATTGAGGAGTCTTTGAGGGGACCCCTCTTACCTGCGGGACCAGAACTTGGGTTGCTTGTAGACAGTAGACTTTTGGAAGTAGTAATTTTTGAGGCAGTTGTAACAGTTGAGGTTGAAGGAGTTGTAGACGGAGTCGCAGTTGAAGGGGTTGCAGTTGTATTCGTGATTGAGGGGATTGTGGCTGTAGTCACGGTTGAGGGAGTTGTGGCTGTACTCACAGTGGTGGGGGTTGTGGTTGTAGTCACGGTTGAGGGCGATGTGGCTGTAGTCACGGTTGAGGGAGTTGTGGCTGTAGTCACAGTGGTGGGGGTTGTGGCTGTAGTCATGGTTGAAGGAGTTGTGGCTGTAGTCACAGTTGAGGGGGTTGCAATTGTAGTCGCGGTTGAGGGGGTTGTGGCTGTAGTCACGGTTGAGGGGTTTGTGGCTGGAGTCACGGTTGAGGGGGTTGCGATTGTAGTCGTGGTTGAGGGGGTTGTGGCTGTAGTCACGGTTGAGGGGTTTGTGGCTGGAGTCGAGGTTGAGGGGTTTGTGGCTGTAGTCATGGTTGAGGGAGTTGTGGCTGTAGTCACAGTGGTGGGGGTTGTGGCTGTAGTCACGGTTGAAAGAGTTGTGGCTGTAGTCACGGTTGAGGGGGTTGCGGTTGTACTCGTGGTTGAGGGGGTTGTGGCTGGAGTCCCGGTTGTGGGGGTTGCAGTTGTAGTTGCGGTTGAGGGGGTTGTGGTTGTAGTTGCGGTTGTGGGGGTTGCGGCTGGAGTCGAGGTTGAGGGGGTTGTGGCTGCAGTCGTGGTTGAGGGGGCTGAGGCTGGAGCTGTGGTTGGAAGAGATGGGGTTGGAGTTGTGATTGAATTTGTGGATAGATCTGTGGTTCCAACCTGATGGGCTCATCTTCTAGCCTCACAGCAACACATAAGCCACCACAGGACAACAAACTGACAAACAAGCTCATCTACCTTAGTTGTTCCTAACCTCTCTGCACCCACCTACCTCAGTCCCTGGCCTTAAAATAGAGCTGCCCACAAGTGAAAATTAGCTCCTGAGCCCCATACCTCCCTTCTTTGGGCCCCAGCCTTAAAATAGAGCCACCCCCAAGCAAAAAGCAGCCCCCGAGGCCTGCATTCACCTACCTCAGTCCCTGGCCTTAAAATAGAGCTACTTGACTGCTAACCAGAAGGCTGGTGGTTCAAACCCACCAGCCACTCCTCGGAAGGAAGACGGGGCAATCTATTTCCATAGTGATAGTGCCTCAGAAACCCAAGGAGGGGTCATTATGAGTCAGGTCCGACTCGACAGCCCATAACAACAACAACAACACAAGTGAAAAGCAGCTCCCAAGCCCTGCACCCACCTACCTTGGACCCTGGCCTTAAAATAAGAGCCACTTCCAAATGAAAAGCAGCCCCAGAGCCCTGGGCCCAAATACTTACTGAGTTTTTAATAAATGAGACATGTTCCAAGCTGATAGCTATGCATCATTGTGAATAGCTACAATATGTATTTTAAACCAAGGCCAAAACCCTAAACTAAAGAAGTATGTATGTTTTTCTGGGATATACAGATCTCAAGGAAGACAGTTTAGAGCTGACAGCCTGGGATCATATTATCTAGTAATACAACCCAAGAAGAACTATATCAGCCCACTGTATTCAACTATAGTTACAGAAATATAACAAGGCACTGGCATAGTAAAAATAGTTTTACTATTTTTGTTTATTCAGGTTTTGTTGCTTCTAAATAATATTAAGACCTCCAGTAAGACAGTAAGATGGCAGAATAGGCAGACAAGCTACATAGACCCTCTTCAAAAAAAAAAAAAAAAAAA
>NW_006921832.1:1937427-1942521 GCF_000298275.1 Orycteropus afer afer
GCACTGGCATAGTAAAAATAGTTTTACTATTTTTAGAAATGACAAGATAAAAGAGCTGAACAGAAGATTTAAAAAAGCAGCTTGAGAAAAGATGGCAGAATAGGCAGACAAGCTACACAGACCCTCTTAAAAAAAAAAAAAAAAAAAAGAGAGAGAAATCAATTGACACAGATATTGAAGATAATCCTGGAGCCCTGAACTTTGAAAGGAAGGATACAGAAGTGGATTAAACATCAACTAGTAGAAGAACCTGAATGAAACAATGAATAAGGAGAAAAACAGAGCTGCAGACTGTCAGCTATCCTGATGGCATGGACAGCCTGAATATTTCCAAGTGATGTTGGGACTTGAGAATTAACCTCAAATTAAGCTCTGCTCACCAAGGGCTGCATGGACAACTGTGCTGGTGGATGATGACTAAAAAAGGAAACAGAAAAGAAGGAGACAAACTGAGCTGTGGACTTTTGGCTGTCTGGAGGACACAGCCAGTTTGAATATTTATAAGCAGTGGCCATTTTGGATATTTATAGTGATAGCATTCTTATTCAGATTCCAGGGACCAAAGAATAGGCTTTGCTTGCCAAGGACAGCATGGACATATGGGAGGCTGAAGAATAGAAAAGAGACAGGTAGTGAGTGCGTAAGTGCTGCCAACTAGCAAACTGAGGAACACAGTACCCTGCTTACTCAGAAAACATCCAAAGAAAACAAAAATCTTGGGCAAATCCTCTGACATACAATCACCAATTAAATATAGACACAAAAATGTCACAATGTCTCAGAGACAACAGATAATCATAGTCCACACAAAAAAGCAAGATAAAGCAGTAGAAACAAGGGACCAGGATACCGACCCAAAATACATCCCTGAGGAAGAAGCAGCTTTGGAACTCCTTGATAAGGATTTCAAAAGAATTATATTTAGGTACCTTCAACAGATTGAGAGACAGATCAAAGAAAATGCTGGCAAAATTCAGAAAAACACAGAGAAAATCCTAGAACAATTTCTGAAGACAATAAAAGAACAAATGACGCAATAAATGAAAAATTAGAAATGATACAAAATCTACACATAAAAATCCAGAAAATTAACACTAAATTTTCATAAATAGATAACACATTAAATGGGCAAAGGAGTTGAACTGAATCAATGAAAGACAAAATTAGTGAGATTGAAGAAAAATATCTCAATACTTCTTTGGAAAGGGATCAATCAGAATAAAGATCAAAACAAAATGAAGAAAGCTTAAAGTTCATGTGTGATACCATCAAAAGGAATAACTTACACGTAGTCAGAAGAACAGGAAGAGATGAATAAAACAAGAGAAAAAAATTGTTGAAGATCTGTTGGAAGAGAATTTCCCAGGTATGATGAAAGATGAGAATATATCCATTCAAGAAGTCCAACATACCCTAAACAGGATAGACCCCAAAAGAAAATCACCAAGACATCATTATCAAACTTACCAAAACCAAAGACAATGAAAGAATCCTGAAGGCAGCGTGGAAAAAATGAAAAGTTACCAACAAAGGGCAACCAATAAGACTAAGCTCTGATTTCTTGGCAGAAGCCCTGCAGGTAAGAAGGCAATGGAATGGTATATATAAAACCCTGACAGAGAAAAATTTCCAACCAAAAATTACATACCAAACAAAATTGTCCTTCAAATATGATGTTGAAATTAGGACATTTCCAGATAAGCAGAAATTAAGGGAATTTGTTAAAACCAGACCAACCTTACAAGAGATGCTAAAGGGAGTCCTTTGGACAGAGAACCTACAACAGCAAACAACAACTGACCATTAACACACATGATGACATAACCCAGAAACCATCCCAGGTATGGAAGTATCCAAAGTAAATAAGCTTACAAGATTGTAAACAGGGAACCAGACACATCAATTGGCAAATGAGGACAATTACAAACAAAAATGCGGCAAAAAATTTTGTAGTTATAGAACTTCTAAATGGTGAAGAAGTCAAGACAATTACAAGATGGAAAGACAGTTCTAAACTTAAGAAGAAAATTATAAATCACAGGGTAACCTTAAAGAAAAATGATAAACCGTCACATCAAAATAAAAAAGAGGACAAGCACAAATATTTAGCAAATACTAACACATAACAATGAAGGAAGTGATAAGACAATTCATAAACAAAATAAACTCAGCACAGAAAATTATATGGAACAAAGAAATCAGCAACACCACGAAAAAACACATAACAAAATGACAGCAATAAATTCATACTTGTCGATAATTACACTGCATGTAAATGGATTAACTGCACCACTCAAGAGAGGGAGAGTTGCAGAGTAGATAAGAAAACAACCCGTCAATATGCTTTCTACAAGAGACACACCTTGGAAAGAAAGAAAAAAATAGTCTACAAATCAAAGGTTGGAAAAAGATCTATCACGCAAATGAGAGCCATAAAAGAGCAGGAGTGGTAATACTAATTTCTGATAAAATTGACTTTAAGAAAAAAACCACCATAAGAAACAAGGAAGGCCATTGTATAATGATTAAAGGATTGATTGAACAAGAAGACACAACCATAATAAATATCTATGGATCCAATGAAAGAGCCCCAAAATACATAAATCAGACTTTAACAGAATTGAAAAGGCAAATAGATGACTCCATAATCATAGTAGGAGACTTTTATACACCACTTTCAATAAAAGAAAGAACAATTGGAAAGAAATTCAACAAAGACACAGAAGAACTAAACAATCCACCAACTTGACCTTAGAGACATCTACAGAGCACTTCACTCAACAACATCACAATATACACTCTTTTCCAGTGCACCTGGAACATTCTCCATAAAGCAACCCTTAAGAAATTCAAAAACATTGAAATAGGGCAAAGCATCTTCTCAGGTCACAATGTTATAAAATTAGAAATCAACAATAGGAAGATGAACAGGAAAAAAAAGCAAACACATGGAAACTGAGTAACACCCTCCTTGAAAACGACTGGGGAATAGAAGAAATAAAAAATTTCCTTGAATCAAACAAGAATGAAAACACAACATACCAAAATCTTTGGGACACTGCAAAAGAAGTGATTAGAGGCCAATTTATAGCAATAAATGCACATCAAAAAAGAAGAAAGAGCCAAAATAAACACTTTAACCCAACATCGCCAGCAATTAGAAAAAGAGCAGGAAAAAGAAAAAAAAAAAGCCTACACTCACCAGAAGAAAAGAAATAATCAAGATTTGAGGAGAAATAAATGAAGCAGAAAACAGAAAGACAATAGAAAAAAATCAACAAACCTAGAAGTTGATGTGTTAAAAAGATTAACAAAATTGACAAACACTGGCAAATTTAACAAAGGAAAAGAGGGAGAGAATACAAACAACATGAATAAGAAATGAATCAGGTGACATCACAACAGAACCAACAGAAATTAAAAGGATAATATCAGGATACTATGAAGAACTATATACTCCAACCAACTTGAAAATCCAGAAGAAGTGGACAGATGTCTAGAAACATATTACTTGCCTAAACTAACACAGACTGCGGTGCAAATTTTCAACAGACCCGTAACAAAAGAAGAAATTAAACAGGCCATTAAAAAATTACCAACAAAAAAAAAGCCCTGGCCCAGATGGTTTCCCTGGAGAATTCTACCAAACATTCAGAGAAGAACTGACACCAATGTTACTCAAACTATTCCAAAATATAGAAAGGGATAGAATTCTCCCAAATTCATTTTATGAAGGTTAACCAGGCAAAGACATCACTAAAAAAGAAAACTACAGACCAATATCCCTCATGAGTATAGACTAAAAAATCTTCAACAAAATCCTAGCCAATAGACTCCTACATATCCAAAAAATAATATATTATGACCAAGTGGGGTTCATACCAGGTATGCAAGAATGTTTCGACATTAGAAAAATAGCCAATGTCCATGCTCGTGGACAGGAAGATTGAACATTGTAAAAATATCAGTACTACCCATAGCAATCTATACATTCAATGAAATCTCAATCCAGATCCCATCAATGTTCTTGAAGGATATGGAAAAAACAATAAATAATTTTATATGGAAAGGAAAGAGACCTTGGATAAGCAAACCTCTATTGAAGAAGAAGAACAAAGTCAGAGGTTTCACATTCCCAGATCTCAAAACCTACTATACAGACACAGTAGTCAAAACAGCCAGGTATTGGTACAATGACAGACACTTTGACCAGTGGAACAGAATTGAGAACCCAGAAATAGATACATCAACCTATAGTCAGCTGATTTTTGACAAAGAGCTGAAATTCATTACATGGGGAAGAGATGGTCTCTTTAACAAACAGTACTGGCAAAACTGGATATTTATTTGCAGAAAAATGAAAAAAGATCCATACCTCACATCATACACAAAAATGAACTCCAGGTGGATCAAAGACTTAAATGTGAAATCTAAAACTATAAAGTTCCTCAAGGAAAAATTAGGGGCAAATTTAGGGGCCTTCATTTATGACATAAACAGACTATCAAGCATAAACCAAAATGCACAGATGAAGATCCAATAGATGAATAATTTCTAAAAATTAAATTTTTATGTGGTTCAAAAGACTTCTCTGAAAAAGTCAAAAGAAAACCTACAGATTGGGACAATGATATATCTGACAAGGGAATTATCTCTAAAATGTATAGAAAATTCCAATACTTCAACAACAAAAAGACAAATAATTCATTTCAAAAATGGGCAGAAGACATGAATGACACTTCACCAAAGAGGATATTCAGGTAGCCAACAAACACGTGAAGATATGTTCATGATCATTAGCCATTAAAGAGATGCAAATCAAAGCAACAATGAGATACCATCTTGCTCCAGCACTAATAGCAAAGTTCATCAAGACAGAAAATAACAAATACTGGCATGGATGTGGAAAGACTGGGACTCTCATACTGCTGGTAGGACTGTCAAATAATACAGCCACTGTGGGAAGCAGTATGGCAACTTCTTAAAAAGTTGAAATTAGAGGCGGGGCAAGATGGCGGACTAGGCAGAAGGATTGCACAGACCCTCTTCAACAAAGAAAAGGGAAACCAATTAACACAGACACAGAAGATAATC
>NW_006921832.1:1966853-1973000 GCF_000298275.1 Orycteropus afer afer
AAAAAAAAAAAAAATAGAATCAATGTCACTAGATTGTACACCTAGAAATTGTGATGGTATATGTTTTGTTATATATTTTCACCACAATAAGAAAAAAATTTAAAACATAACCCTATGGACTCGATGATCTGATCTTCAAGCTATAATGGGGATGGTGCAGGGCCAGCAGGGTTTCATTCCACTATGGGACAGGGATGCCATGAGATGGTTGCCAACTTGGACAGCAGCGAGCAACACCACCAACAATCGCAGAGAAAGCTGAGACAACCTGGCAAATTTTGCCTGTTAAAGGGACTTTGAATGTCAATGCATATTTTTTCATTTTCCCAATAAATATTTATAAATGAGCTCTTGCATCATGTTCCAGTCAAGGTACCAGGGAGCATGGAAAGATGTACAAGAGACATTTCATGCCATTGGTTGAAGATGAAACTTATTTTTGAAAGTGTAATTCTTCTCACACACCTACTTAATCTTTAGCATTCTGTGGGAAAATAAATTATTATTTTCCCAAAACAAACCTCAATACCCACCAAACTGTCAGTAGAAGTAGCATCTGGGCATGAGTTGCAAGGATGGGGTAGGTAGATGGGCAGGTCATACACTTCTGCATTTTTTGAACTCATTACAATGGAGCTGCATTACTTGTATAAATTTTTAAAACAGAACAAATCAAAAACAAAGTGCAAAAATTGGATACAAGTGCAAAAAGTGTCTAGGGTAACCCATAACGACCTTTTCAGCGTCTATAATTCCACACATATCATCATGTCCCCCAATGCAAAGTCCAATGAAGTCCCGGTGCTTTCCACACAAAGATCTTTCTATTTCCTGTCAGGAGCGTTAAGGGGAGGGCACAGGAAGGAAGAAAAAACTTTATTTTGCCGCTTCCTGGTAGGAGTGACTTTTTTTTGTTGTTCCCTGCTCAAGCTCCCCACTTTCCTCACCCCATCTCTCTTCTGGGAACTTTCCCTGGCCCACCCACTGCTGGACAAGTGATGCACTCTCCCTGGCCCCTCAAATGCCATTTGGGCTCTAATGCAGTGCCGGGACCTGTTTTAAGCCCTGATTCCAGCATCCAGAGTCTTTTTCCGTCTTACTCCTGGGAAAAAGGGTGGCTCCATGTGGAAGGTCAGAGGCTACATCTTCCAAAGAAAATCTCCTTGGCAGCTTTTTGCTTACTATCTGCTGCCACCCACACCCATCCAGAAGGCAATATCTGACTGCACAATGATAACTAAGTGAGTACAAAGTGGATGCCAACAATTATGATCCCGCAACATCTTTTTTTTCAGTTCTGCTAGGAAGCCCTTAGCTTACTTAGCCCCTGGCACTCACATTGTTTCAATCCCTAACCCAGCTTTGACTCTTTTTCTTAGCAACTTGATCACTAAAGAAATTTGATCTCCTCAAGGACAACTGGCATATCATAATCCACAGACAATGTTCTACATCCTATTTGGTGAATAGCGACTGGGGACTTAAAAGCTTGTAAGTGGCCATCTAAGGTGCAACTATTGGTTGGGAGCTAAAGGTTTAATAAGAGCAATAACAATAAAATAAAATAAAAGAGAGCAAAGGAGAGTGAAGAAAATCGAAGATGCACAGAAGCAACTAGTTCAAATGGCTAGTGGATCACATGAACCCTGAGGCAAGAAGAACTGGATGGTGTCTGGTTACCAATGTCTAACTCACTGCCATCGAGACGATTTTGACTCATAGCGAACACTTCTTGGGTTTCTGAGGTGGTATTTCTATGGAAGTAGATTGCCCAACCTTCCTTCCGAGGAGTGGCTGGTGGGTTTGAACCGCCAGCCTTCTGGTTAACAGTTAAATGCCTTAGCCATTTGAGCTAAGAGCACTAGAGCTCACTAGTCTAAAACAGATGCCAAATGGAGGTCCTGGATAGAGTGAGAGAAAAATATTGAACAAAACTCAAACTCATGAAAAAGACCAGGATTGCTGGTGGAACCCTCAATACTATGGCCCTTGTTGTTGTTGTTATGTGCCATGGAGTCGGACCCGACTCATAGCGACCCCTCCTTGGGTTTCTGAGGCAGTATCACTACAGAAGTAGATTGCCCAACCTTTCTTCCTAGGTGTGGCTGATGGGTTTGAACTGCCAGCCTTCTGGTTAGCAGTCAAGTGCCTTATACCTTTCAAACCTTTAATTGAACTCACCCCTCTGACTCAACTTTCACCAAACAGCAGACAGATCTGTAAGGTGAACTACACCAGGGTAGTATGCGCTCCTTAGAACAACCAGCCATAGGAGATCAAAAGCGCAGCATTTGCCCAGGGGTAAAGCTCAGAAGGCAGAAAGGGATAGGAATGAACAATGAATAGAAATAAACATGGGAGGAAGTGGAAGAGTGCTGTTATATTGTGGGGACTGCAATCAATGTCACAAAATGTGTATGAATTATTGAATTAAAAAACTATTTTGTAAACTTTCACTTAAATCACAATAAAAAAATAGACAAAACACAAATATTTACAAAGTGTCCTGTGTGAACAAAACCATACTTATAAGCAAGTACTCAATAAAGACTACTTCTTTCTTAAAAAAAAAAAAAAAAAAAATTGATCTGAAACATCTACTGAGCTATGTGTCAGCGGTATTCCCTGCCTGATGTAGAGTCTGTCTCTAATCCTCTCAGTAACTCTTTAGCATAGGGATAAGAGTTTTTGGAGGATCAGAACACTTTAACTCTAGATAAAATGTTACACAGTTGGCAAATAGCATATTAAATAAACTCCTATCAGTTCCTATTTATTGGCTTAATATGATTTTTTGTTTTAACAGCCCTCACTTCTCTGGAGGGACCGGTCCCTGGAGAAGGTCATCATGCTTGATAATGCAGAGGGTCAGTGAAAAAGAGAAAGATTCTCAATGAGATGGATTGACGCAGGGGTTACAACAATGGGCTCAAACATAGAAATGAATGGGAGGATGGTACAGAGCCAGGCAGTGTTTCGCTCTGTTGTATATAGGGTTGCTATGAGTTAGAGTCTACTTGATGGCACCTAACAACACCTCTTAGACACACAGACAACCTTCTCACCCACATGCATCCCATATAAAACTTTCTAACTCAGAAGGAAAGCATACTTCTGAAGTCCAATCAACATTGTAATTATTCCTTCTGGTCTAATATTCTCAAATTCAAGTATATTCAAGGAAGAAGGAATTTTTCCTGTGGCAGTCACTCTGTGATTATCATGGAAAGGGGCCCAGAAAGCCATTATAAGGGCACTGGGCCCTCAGAGCCCACTAAGTTGCTTTTGTCTAGCCTCAGGAGTTCTCAGTGACAAACCTCTGGTTTGCTGAACTCCACAGTCTTAGTCCATATACCTCTTCTGCTACTGTTCTATCTTCCTTAATTGCAGACTAAAATGTCTCTGGCACTGAGGTGAGTTGAAGAGGAAACTTCATCTACAAAACGGTCTGTCTTGTTGGACTGTAAATTGGTAGCTGTGAGCCTGATAATTCCATCTCAAAGAGAAAAAATACAATTCAAAGAATTTAGATAAAGCAAATTCCTTACCAGAGGTTACAAAGAGGAGGGCGAGAAGGGTGGGATGAATGAAGACTTGCATTTTAGATGCTCTTGCTTGGTAGTCCGTAGAGGAAATGATTATTTTCCCAACTATCTTTAGTTTTAACTTTCTTTCAGGTACAAAGTCTACCTATAAACTGACGTCAAAACAGACAAAGGCAATTTGTATTTAGGGTGTGGTCATATACCACAGGTCTCTTCTGAGATATTGAGATAGAGGAGTTGAATCCAGCTTTAAAAATTATGTTTCTGACTCAAAGTCTACAACAACTCAGGGACCTTCCAAACCTCCTTGTGAGGTTGGTGGTGGATGAGTTTGGTTATCCTCTTTGTAATGTGCAAGCTACTACCTTTAAGGAGGTCACTATTCCTTTAAACACCCAACTAATATAGTCTCTGGTGGTACAAATGTTAACGGTTAACAAGCACAGCTGTGAACAGAAAAGTTGGAGTCTTGAGTTCATCCAGACGCACCTCAGAAGAAAGGCCTGATGATCTAATACCAAAAACATCAGCCACTGAATACCCTACAGAGCACAGTTCTACCCTGACATACATGAGGTCACTATGAGCCAGAGTTGACTCACTGACAATTGGTTGTTTTTTTTAGTATCATCTGTGCCTACTCCGATTTCTTTTAATATAGGAAATGAAGTCCTCCCCTTGTAGTTCTGAGAATCCCTGAGGAGTACTTACATGCTTCTCCAAACTTCTTGTCACTTGGTTTGTGTCACCTTTCACTGTGGACCAGCGTCTCTGGGTCTCTCTGACTGTCACTTCTAGCAACTTGTAATCATGTCTCTGAGCTTCCATGCCTCGCCACATACCAGTCTACTTAGACACAGTCACCCCCACCCCCACTCCCCATTAATGCTCTCAAACACACACACACACACACACACACACAAACACACAAAACAAAACTCACTGCCCTTGAGTCAGATCCGACTCATAATGACCCCTCTTGGGTTGCCAAGGTGGTATCACTATGGAAGTTGACTGCCCAACTTTCCTTCTGAGGAGTGTCTGGAGGGTTTGAACCGCTGGCTTTCTGGTTAACAATCAAATGCCTTAGGGACTATGCCACCAGTTATCATAAAATTGTAGCATTTAACCTAACTTCACTGAAGGCACGTGGGAGGCCAGTAAAGAAGGGGGACAAATAGTGCTGAGAAAGGAAAAACATAAAATGGTCAGTTTGATCTCTTCACTTCTGGTTGTTCTCGGGTCATATTTCCCACCTCTCAGTTCCCATTCACAGTCTTATTCCTCAGCCTCTCACCTCTCATGGTGTTTCAGGAACCAGCTTTATCCCTTGGATGAGGGTTTTCTCAATTCAGTTTTCCCTCCTTCAAGTCCAGGGCCCCAAATCTCTCTGTGTTTAGTCCTAGTCAAAGAAGTAAAAACTAGTGACATTTTATTGATTTTGGCCAGATTTTAACTCTGACCATACTAAAAACATTAATTTTTTTTTTTTTTTTTTTAACATAGCAAGTTAGCTCCCTGTTCTCCTAAAAGTCTTAATTCAAGAATAGGATATGGCGCTTGCTCTTACATAGCTGAGGCCAAAAAAACCAAACCAAACTCATTGCCATTGAGTTGGATCCAACTCACAGCAACCCCTCCTTGGGTTTCCGAGGCAGTATCACTATGGAAGTAGATTGCCCAATCTTCCTTCTGAAGGGTGGCTGGTGGGTTTGAACCACCAGCCTTCTGGTTAGCAGTCAAATGTCTTAGGAACTACGCTACCAGAGAAGCCCATTTAAATATTTTCTCCCAAGCGAAGACAGCTCTTTGACCCACCATGTTGTGCTGTATTACTCTCAAGTTGAATGACTCCTGGCACCAGGATTTAAACGAAGTCCCTTTTCATTCCTTTATTTTTTAAAATAACTTTATCAAGAAGATGGCGGAATAGGTGGAAAGACTGCACAGACCCTCTTCAACAAAGAAAAGGGGAACCAATTAACACAGATCCATCAGATAATCCTGGACTTCTGAGCTTTGAAGAGAAGGATACAGAAGTGGACTAAACTCCAACTAGCACAAGAATTTGCATGAAAACACCAAAAAAGAAGACATATGAAGCTTCAGTCTGGCAGTGATTCTGACAGCACAGACAGCGTGGAAATTGCCGAGTGGTGGTAGGACCTAAGAATTAACCTAAAAATTGGCCCTGCTAGCCAGGGACTGCATGGAGGACTTCTCTGGTGGCTGGGGAATAAGAGGGGAAGCAGTGAAGAAGACAACAGGTTGAGCTGTGGACTTTTATCTGTCCAGAGGGCACAGCCATTTTGAATGTTTACAAGCAGCTTGACCATTTTGGATATTTAAAGTGACAGCATTCTCACAGATTCCAGGGACTTAAGAACAGGCTCTGCTTGCTGGGAACTGCAAAGACATCCTGGACACATGGACTACTGAAAAGGTGTGACATTCTCCTTGTTACTCTTATATCTCACACCCTCTTGGTGAATGGAGGTGCAGTCATCCTTCACTCCCACCCACCTTCTAGGCTGGCAGGAATTCCATCCCAGTCTGTGTGCTCCAATGGAGCCTGGGTGCCCTGCCCTGCCCTGTCCAGATT
>NW_006921832.1:1974102-1975405 GCF_000298275.1 Orycteropus afer afer
GTAGTGATACTGCCTCGGAAACCCAAGGAGGGGTCGCTATGAGTCGGGGCCGACTCGACGGCACATAACAACAACAACAACAATGGAATTTGTTAAAAACAGAACAACCTTATAAGAGATACTTAAGGGAGTCCTTTGAACACAGAAACAAAAATAGCAAATAACAACTGACCATTAATACACAAGATGACATAACCCTGAAACCATAGGTATAGACACATCCAAAGTAAAATAAGCTTGTAAGATTCTAAACAGGGAACCAGAGACTTCAATTGGCAAATGAGGACAACTACAAACCAAAAAGAGAGAAAATACTGTGTAGTTACAGAACTTCTAAATGGTGAGGAAGTTAAGAGAGTTGCAAGATAGAATGGACTATTCTAATCTCGGAGAGAAAATTATAAATCACAGGGTAACCTCAAAGAAAAATAATAAACCTTCACATCACAATAAAAAAGAGGACAAGCACAAATATTCAGCAAATACTAAAACAAGAGCAACAAAGGAAATGACGATTTATAAACATAATGAGCTCATCACAGAAAATAATATAGAACAAATAAACCAGGGACATCATGAGAAAACACATAACAACATGACAGCAACTGATTAATACATTTCAATAATTACCCTGAATGTTAATGGATTAAATGCACCACTCAAGAGATGGAGAGTTGCAGATTGAATAAGAAAACAAAACCCATCAATATGCTATCTACAAGAGACACACCTTAGAGACAAATACAAAAATAGACTAAAAATCAAAGGTTGGAAAAAGATATATCAAGTAAATGGCAACCATAAAAGAGCAGGAGTGGAAATATTAATTTCTGATCAAATTGATTTTAAGACAAAAACCACCATACGAGATAAGGAAGGACATTATATAATGACTAAAGGATTGATTGAACAAGAAGATATAACCATAATAAATATCTATGGACCCAATGAAAGAGCCCCAAAATACGTAAATCAGACTTTAAAAGAATTGAAAAGGCAAATAGATGACTCCACAGTCATAGTAAGAGACATTAATATACCACTTTCAATGAAAGAACAACTAGACAGAAACTCAACAAAGATGCAGAAGAGCTAAACAATACAATCCACCAACTTGACCTTATACACATCTACAGAGCACTTCATCCAACAACAGCACAATATATATTCTTTTCCAGTGCACATGGAACATTTTCCTAAATAGGAAAATATGTTAGGTCATAAAGCAAGCCTTAATAAATTTAAAAACATTGAAATACTGCAAAGCATCTTCTCAGATCACAATGCTATCAAATTAGAAATC
>NW_006921832.1:1996991-1999509 GCF_000298275.1 Orycteropus afer afer
CAGTCTCTCTCCATTGAGGGTAATGTTGGCTGTTGGTTTTGCATAAATGCCTTTTATTATGTTGAGGAATGTCCCTTCTATTCCTATTTTGCTGAGAGTTGAGACTTCCTATTTTGTTCTTCTTCTTCATTAGTGCTTTGCTTATCTGAGGTCTCTTTCCTTTCCATATAAAATTAGTGATTTTTTTTTTCATATCTTTAAAGAATGTGGTGGTAGTTACGGTTGTATGTCAACTTGGCTGGGCCTGGTTGAGTGGCTGGGCAGCTGGAAGTAGTTATTCCCCATGGTAAGATTGGTAATTAACTCCATGGTGGAATCTACTGGAGCAGCTGAGTGAGGGAAGTGGGCTGCTTCTAGTATATAAGAAGCAACTTTGAGCATGGTCTCCAGCTGATGGCATGCTTGAACCCTGCATATAGCCATCATTGTTCGGCAGCCTGCCATGCTCTGCCAATCTTGGGACTTTCACTGGACTTGAATCAATGGTTTGCCATGTGGTTTGGTTATATCAGGACTGTGCCTTTTCACTTGTGAACCTTGGGTTTGTCTGCCTTAGCAGCCAGCAGCTGTCAGAGTGAAGAGATGCCTCTAGCTTCAGTGGGCTGGGAGCAAGAGGCAGAGGTGAAGACCAAGGTAGAGGGGCTTTCACCCAACCCCTAGAGCCTGGCACTAGCCTGGCACTTTGAACTTGGATTTTTAGCCTCCAAAATTGTAAGAGAATAAACTCCTCTTTGTTCAAGCCATCCCATTTGTGGTATATTCCTGTCAGAGCAGCACTAGGTAACCAAAACAGAATATGGTACCAAGAGAGTGGGGGTGGTGCTCTGACAGATACCTAAAATGTGGAAACAGGAATGCAATGCATCCTTGACTGATGATCCCTGTACTGAGACACCGGCAGAGAAACCACCATAAGAGACGGCAATAGCAGAGCCCAGAAACAGTGACAGCCTTACCAGCTCATGGAGGAGAAAGCTGAACGCCATTGGGTAAGTGGCTTCTTGGCGAAGAGGGTTGCCTTTGAGCATTAATTGGTAGATGAGACTGGCATGAGATGGAGTAGCATGTTGGCCAGCCCACAGAACAAGAAAGCTAAGTGTCCTTTGGTCAGGAAGATTCCTGGTGGAGTGGGTTGCCCTCGGGCATTAATTGGCAGAAGAAGAAACCAAGGAAACTGGAAGCAGAGCTGCCTCAGTCTCAAGGGTAGGACCATGGCCTCTGGGGGTGAAACCACCACAGGACCCTAGGTTTCAAAGTCAGACCTTCACCAACTTGGTTCTGCAGTGTGGGGCTACTCATTCACGTGGGCCAATTGGATGGAGCCATAGCTGCTGCCCAAGAGTGAGGTGGCAGGGCTGCCATGCCCAAGAGGTGGAAGAACAGGGCCTGCCAGGCCAAGGCAGTGAGGCCATCACTTAGAGGAACTAGGGGACTGGAGCCACCCAGTGAATGAGATCTATACAAATGCCACCACCCAGTGAAGATCTGTACAGGTGCCAAGTTAACATGGGGTGGAATTGTGTGGTAGTTAAGGTTATATGTCAACTTGGCTGGAGCTGGTTGAGTGGCTGGGCAGCTGGATGTAATTATTCCCCATGGTGAGATTGGTAATGAACTCCATGGTGGAATCTACTAGAGCAGCTGAGTAGCTGCTTTAGGAATGTGGGCTGCTTCCAGTATACAGAAGCAACTCTGAGGAAGGTCTCGTCTCCAGCGGATGGCACACTTGAACCCTGAATGTAGCCAAGTCATTGTTCAGCAACCTGCCATGCTCTGCCAATCTTGGGACTTTCACTGGACTTGAATCAATGACTTGTTGCGTGGTTTGATAAAATTGGAACTGTGCCGTTTCACTTGTTGACCTTGAGTTTGTCAGCCTCAACAGCTAGCAGCTGCCTGAGTGAAGAGATGCCTCTAGCTTCAGTGGGCCAGGAGCAAGAGGCAGAGCCCAAGGTGGAGGGGCTTTCACTCAGCCCTTAGAGCCTGGCACTTTGAACTCAGACTTAAAGCCTCCAAACCATAAGAGAATAAACTCTTGTTTGTTAAAGCCATCCCATTTGTGGTATTTTCTGTAAGAGCAGCACAGAGGCAACCATACAATATTGATGGGATCTGGATT
The DNA here is from genome assembly GCF_000298275.1 of Orycteropus afer afer. Classification (NCBI taxonomy): domain Eukaryota; kingdom Metazoa; phylum Chordata; class Mammalia; order Tubulidentata; family Orycteropodidae; genus Orycteropus; species Orycteropus afer. The sequence continues at coordinate 1,999,111 of NW_006921832.1, forward strand.
GGGATTGCATTGAATGTATATATTGCTTTGGGTAGTATTGACATTTTCACAATGTTCAATCTTCTTATCCATGAGCATGGAATTTTCTTCCATTTATGTAGATCTCTTATAGTTTCTTGAAGTAGTCTTTTGTAGTTTTCTTTCTACAGGTCTTTTGTGTCCCTAGTGAGATTTATTCCCAAGTATTTTAGTTTTTTGGTAGCTATTGTATTGATTTCCTTATTTCTTTTTCAGCAATCTCTTTGTTGGAATAGAAGAATCCAACTGATTTTTGTATGTTGATCTTGTATCCTGACACTATGCTAAATCTCTCAATTAGTTCCAGTAGTTTTTTTTTTTTTGCTGAGTCTCTTGGGTTTTCTATGTATAGGATCATATCATCAGCAAATAGGGATAGTT
>NW_006921832.1:1999934-2000572 GCF_000298275.1 Orycteropus afer afer
TTTTAATCAGAAATGGGTGTTGGATTTTATCAAATGCCTTTTTTTGCATCAATTGGTATGATTATGTGGTTCTTTTCCTTTATTTTATGTATGTGATGGATGACCTTGATTGTTTTTCTAATGTTGAACCATCCTTACATATCTCGTATGAATCCCACTTGGTCATAATGTATTATTGTTTGGATTTTTTGTTGGAGTCTATTGGCTAGGATTTTGTTGAAGATTTTTGCATCTATATTCATGAGGGATATTGGTCCACAGTTTTCTTTTTTAGTGATGTCTTTGCCTGGTTTTGGTATCAAGGTTATACTTGCTTCATAAAATGAATTAGGGAGGATCCATCCTTTTCTATGTTCTGGAATAGTTTTAATAGGATTGGTGTCAGTTCTCTGAATGTTCAATAGGATTCTCCAGTGAAACCACCTAGGCCAGGGCTTTTTTGTTGTTGCTGGTAATTTTTTTATGACCTGTTCAATTTCTTCTTTTGTTATGGGTCTGTTCAAATTTTTCACCCCAGTCTGTGTTAGTTTAGGTAAGTAGTATGTTTCTAGAGGTCTGTCCATTTCTTCTGGATTTTCAAATTTGCTGGAGTATAGTTCTTCATGTTGTTGTTATTGTTATGTGCCGTCGAGTCAAAC
>NW_006921832.1:2000762-2018049 GCF_000298275.1 Orycteropus afer afer
TTTCTTATTCATGTTACTTATATTCTCTCCCTCTTTTCCTTTGTTAAATTTGCCAGTGGTTTGTCAATTTTATTAATCTTTAAAAAAAAAAATCTAGTCCTGATTTTTTCTATTGTCTTTCTGTTTCATTTATTTCTTTTTGAATCTTTATTATTTCTTTTCTTCTGGTCACTGTAGGCTTTTTTTTTTTTTTTTTGCTGTTCTTTTTCTGATTTTTGGAGATGTTGGGTTAATCTGGCTATTCTTTCTTGATGGCAGTAAGATACCCTCTTTTGCCTCTAAGAGGGCTCAATTTAAATCCAGCAGCATAGCAAAACTAACCAATCCTCATATTAGAGTTCCATACACCTTATTTACATGGTCCCACCCAGTAATCTGGTGGGAGTCACAAAAACCATGGCTAGAAAAGCCATAACAAGTAATTCACTGGATCACAGACATAGTCCTAGATCTTCAAACTCATTATGCCTTTGAATAATTTATTTACCAAAAGTTGGGCATCATGACCATCAAGTTCAATTGGCATAACATACTACACAAAAACATTCTATATCCTACTTTGGTGAGTAGTGACAGGGATTTTTAAAGCTTGCAAGCAGACATCTTGCAACGATGGGTCACTCCTCATCTGGAGCAAAGTAGAATGAAGAAAACCAAAGATGCATGAAAACAATTAGTCCAGGGAACTGGTAGACCATGCGATCCTCAGCCTATATGACCATGAGACCAGGAGAACTAGGTGGTGTCTGTCAACCACTTGGAGTGGGGTCGGTGCAGGAGATCCTGGATAGAGTGGAGAACAATGTGGAACAAAACTCAAAATCATTTTTAAAAGACCAGGTGAGACCCCTGAGACTATGGCCCCTAGCTACCCTTCAGGTCTGGAGTTGAACTCACTCTTGTGACTTCCAGCAAATAATAGACAGGTATATGGCCTGTCATCAGGTAGATACACTACTTGGAGCGATCAATCATGTAGAATAGAGGGCAGTGTTTGCAAAGGGAGACATCAGTGGGTTGGGGGAGTGTGTGGGAGGGAAGGACAAAGAGAAGAGGTAACTACAGGGAGGAAGTGGGAAGAGACCTGTTACAATGTGGGAAATTACAGTCAATGTCATGAGACAAAGTGTGTATGAACTGCTATATGGAAAATGAATTTGCTCTGTAAATTTTCACCCAAATCACAATTAAAGAAAGAAAGAAAGACGTTGGGCATCATGAATAAATAGTTCACAAAAGAGAAAGAATAATTAGTAAACAAATACATGGGGAAAATACTCAATTTTCATTCATTCAAAGATATGTTACTACTAAACCAAAGATAAGATTTTTATATCATTTAAAAAGGCTTATGTTGATAATATCCAGTTCTGGTGACATTTAAGGGTCCCTGGAGGGGGTGTGCGAAATGATTTGCACTCAGCTACTAACCTAATGTTTGTTTGAAACTACCCATCAGTGCTATGAAAGAAAGGCCTGACGATCTATTTCTGTCAGATTACAGCCATTGAAAACCCTAGGGAGCACAGCTCTACTCTGACACACGTGAGGTCACTAAGAGTCAAAATCGATTCCATGGCAATGTGTTTGTTTTGTTTAGCAAATCATTTCATACACTTACAATTGCTACATCCCCATTCAAAAAGCAAGCTTACAACAGGTTATTGTTGTTGTTAGGAGCCATCCAGTTGGCTCTGATTCACAGTGACTCTATGTACAACAGAACAAAACACTGCCCAGTCCTGCGTCATTCTCACTATCCTTGCTATACTTCAGACCACTGTTGCAGCACAGCCACTGTGTCAATTCATCTCATTGAGGGTCTTCCCCTTTTTTGCTGCCCCTCTACTTTACCAAGCAGCATATCTTTCTCCAGGGAATGGCCCCTTCTGACCACTTGACCAAAGTCTGGCCATTCTTGCTTCCAAGGAACATTTGGCTGCACTTCTTCCAGGACAGATTTGTTTGTTCTGGCAGTCCATGGTATTTTCAGTATTCTTCACCAAAACCACAATTCAAGGCATCAACTCTTCTTCAGTCTTCCTTATTAATTGTCCAGCTTTCACATGCAGATGAGGTGATTGAAAATATCATGGCTGGGTTAGGTGCACTTTAGTCTTCAAAGTGACAGCTTTGCTTTTTAACAGTTTAAATAAGTCTTTTGCAGCAGATTTGCCCAGTGCAATATGACATCCGATTCCTTGACTGCTGCTTCAATGGGTGTTGATTGTGGATCCAAGTAAAATGAAATCCCTGACAACTTCAATCTTTTCTCCATTTATCATGATGTTGTTTATTGTTCCACTTGTGTGAGGATTTTTGTCTTCCTCATGTTGAGGCATAATCCATCCTGAAGGCTGTCATCTTTGATCTTCATCAATAAGTGCTTCAAGTCATCTTCACTTTCAGCAAGGAAAGTGTCTTCTATAATCGCAGGTTATTAGCTCTGGTGGCTTAGTGTGTAAGGCATTTAACTGCTAACCAGAAGGCCGGAAGTTCAAACCCACCAGACACTCGTTGGAAGGAAGGTTGGGCAATCTACTTCCTTAGTGATACTGCTTCGGAAACCCAAGGAGGGGTTGCTATGAGTTGGATCTGACTCGATGGCAGTGGGTTTTTCCTCCAATCCTGATGCCACATTCTTCTTCATATAGTACAGCCTTCTCAGATTATTTCTTCACCCTTCCTGATTGTGAATCACGCAGTATCCCCTTCTTCTGTTCAAATGACAGCCTCTTGGTCTATGCACGTGTTCCTCATGAGCATAATTAAATATTCTGGAATTCCCATTCTTCTCAATGTTATCCATAATTTGTTATGATCCACACAGTTGAATGCTTTCACATAGTCAGCAAAACTATATTTCTGGTATTCTTTGCTTTCAGCCAAGATCCATCTGATATCAGCAATCATATCCCTCATTCTAGGTCCTCTTCTGAATCCGGCATGAATTTCTGGAAGTTCCCTGTCAATGTACTGCTGCAACCATTTTTAAATTTCAAAATTAAAATTTTACTTGAGAGTGATATTAATGATATTATTTGATAACTTCCATATTCTGTTCATCACCTTTCTTTGGAATGGGCACAAATACAGATGGCCAAGTAGTTGTCTTCCAAATTTCTTGGCATAAATGAGTAAGTGCCTTCAGTGTTGGTTCTGTTTGTTGAAACATCTCAGTGGGTAATCCATCAATTCCTGGAGTATTATTTTTCACCAATTCCTCCAGTGCAGCTTGGACTTCTTCCTTCAGTACCATTGGTTCTTGATCATATATTGTTGTAGAGTCTATTTTGACTCATGGACATCCCATCTGTGCAGAATAGAACTACTCTATAGGTTTTCAAGGCTGTGACTTTCAGGAAGCAGATAGCCTGGAGCCCTATCATCTGAGGTGCCTCTGGATGGGCTCAAACTGTCATCTTTTGGCTGGTTGTTGTTGTTGTTGTTGTTAGGTGCTGTTGAGTCAGTTCTGATGCAGCAACCCTATGTACAACAGAAAAGGAAAACACTGACTGGTCCTGTGCCATCCTCAAAATCCTTGCTATGCTTGAGCCCATGATTGCAGCCACTGTGTCAATCCATCTCTTTGAGGGCCTTCCCCTGTTTGACTCATCCTCCATTTTACCATGCATGATGATCTCCAGGGACTGGTCCCTTCTGACAACATGACCAAAATATGTGAAATGAGGCCTGGCTATTCTCAGTTCTAAGGAGCATTCTGACTGGACTTCTTCCAAGACAGATCTGTTTGTTCTGCTGGCAGTCCATGATATTTTCAGTATTGCTCACCAACACCTCAATTCAAATGTAGCAACTCCTCTTCGAAAAAAAACGAAACAAACCAAACTCACTGCTATCAAGTTGTTCCTGACTCATAGCAACCCCTCCTTGGGTTTTCAAGGCAGTATCACTACAGAAGTAGATTGCTCAATCTTCCTTCTGAGGAGTGGCTGGTGGGTTGAACCACCAGCCTTCTGGTTAACAGTCAAATGTCTTAGGCACTATGCCACCAGAGCTCCTTAACTCTTCTTCAGTCTTCCTTATTCATTGTCCAGTTTTCACATGCGTATGAGGCAACTCAAAATACCATGGCTTGAGTCAGGTCTACCTTAGTTTTCAAAGTGATAATCCTTGCTCTTTAGCACTTGAAAGAGGTCTTTTGTAGCATATTTGCCCAGTGTAATATATCGTCTCTCTTGACTGCTTCTTCCATGGGTGTTGACTGTGGATCCAAATAAAAGGAAATCCCTGACAACTTCAATCTTTTCTCCATTTATTGTGATGATGCTTATTGGTTCAGTTGTGACATCTTTTATTTTCTTTCTATTGAGGTGTAATCCATGCTGAAGACTGTATGTAGTCTTTGATCTTTATCAGTAAGTGCTTCAAGTTATCTTCACTTTCAGCAAGCAAGGTTGTGTTATCAGCATTCCCAAATGTTAATGAGTCTTCCTCCAATCCTGAGGCAGCATTCTTCTTCATGTAATCTAGTTTCTCAGATTACTTACTCAGCATACACACTGAATGAGTATGGTGAAAAAATACAATCCTGACACGCTCCTTTCCTGATTTTAAACCATGCAGAATCCCCTTTTTCTGTTCAAATGGCTGCCTCTTTGTCTTTGTACCAGTTCCTCATGAGCCTAATTCAGTGTTCTGAAATTCCTGTTTGCAATGTCATCCAAGATTTGTTATGACCCACACAGTTGGATGCCTTTTCATAGTCAATAAAACACAGGTAAACATCTGGTATTCTTTGCTTTCAGCCAAATCTATCTGACATCAGCAATGATATCCCTTATTGTATACCCTCCTCTGAAATCAGCTTGAATTTTTGACAATTCCCTGCAGATTTCTGTCTATATATTGCTGCAACCGTTTTGAATTATCTTCAGCAAAATTTTAATATAACACTTGTGTGCTATGTTAATTACACTGTTCAATAATTTCCACATTCTGTTGGATCATCTTTCTTTGGAATGGGCAAAGAAGAGAATCAACCAGATCTCTTCCAGTTAGTTGGTCAGATAGCTATCTTCCAAACTTCTTGGAATAAAGGAGTGAGTGCTCAGTGCTCCATTCATTTGTTGAAACATCTCAGTGGGTATTCTGTCAATTCCTGGAGCCTTGTTTTTCACCAATTCCTTCAGTGCAGCTTGGACTTCTTCCTTCAGGACCATTGGTTCTTGACCACATGCTACCGCCTGAAATGGTTGTACATCAACCAATTCCTTTTGATACAGTGACTCTGTGTATTCTTTCCATCTTCGTTTGATGCTTCCTGCATCATTCGATATTTTTTCCCATAGAATCCTTCATTATTGCAACTCAAGTCTTGAATTTTTCCTTCTGTTCTTTCAGCATGAGAAATGCCAAGCATGTTCTTTTCTTTTGGTTTTCTAACTCCAGGTTTTTGCACATTTCATTGTAATAGTTTACTCTATCTTCTCAAACTGCCCTTTGAAATCTGTTAAGCTCTGCTAAAGGGGCAAAGAGGCTGCATCTTCTGACCTCCTCTAACTGCACAAGAGGAAGGCAGAATCACTATCAGCAGTCCAAGGCCTGTTCTTCTGAGGCCAGACATGCCACCACCCTCCAGCCCTCTTACTAACCTGGTCACCAACTGTTCCTCTTGCGGCACCCACCACCTCTCTTCTGGGTTCAATAATTCACTGCAGTGGCCACACAGAACTCACAGAGTATGGGGTTTATTAAGGAAGCAACAGGCTACAATTCAAGTTCAGGAACACTCAGCCAGCCATCTCTCTCATCAGGCCATCTCTCTCAGTCTCTCTCAGCAGCACATCTCTCAGCAGTGCATGTCTCTCGTGTCTCGCTCTCTCAGCAGCACATTTCTCTCACATCTCTCTCTCAGCAGCACATCTCTTTCAGCAGCACATCTCTCTCAGCTGGCAGTCAGAGAGATTCTCTTCCACCTCTATGAGGGCTTCTTTTACGTCTGGCAGAGTGGCAAAACTAACCAATCCCAACATAAGAATTCTATACACCTGAGAGAGAGTGAACTTCCCAGATTACTTTGTGCTGCTTCAGGTGGATGACTTTAACAAGCAGCTACTCAGTTGGTCACAGCAAAGTAAGAGTTACAAAGACTATGGCTAGAAAAGCCATACCATGTAATTTACTATGCTGCAAGCTCTTTTATTTAATAATCTCTTCCATTCACTTTAACTACTCTCCATTCAAAAGTACTCAAATAATTTATTTTAGAAGGATCAGCACAAAACTGGTACATATGAGGTCGAGGTTAAAGATGTCCCAAACGTCCAACTTTGCCAAACTGCTGTACCACTCTATCATCTCTAACATCAACTCCTCCTCCTCCCCTCAGTGCTCTCCCTCCTGTATTAGGGTTCCATGTTTTACTGTAATATCTTACAGAACTCACAAACTGTGAAGGAAATGACTCACGTGGTGATGGAGGCTGGGAGACTGGCAAGTTCCAAATCTGTGGGTCAGGCATAAGTCTGGAAGATTCTCCTTACTTATGTGCTTGCAGGGGCTGTTGTTGTTGGGTGCCATCAAGTTGACTCTGACTCATCGCAACCCTATGTACCACAGAATGAAACACTGCATGATCATACACTGTCCTCACAATTCTTGCTATATTTAAGCCCATCTGTTTTGGTTACCTAGTGCCACTCTAACAGAAATACCACAAGTGGGAATGGCTTGAACAAACAGGAGTTTATTTTCTTTCAATTTTGGAGGCTAGAAGTCTGAGTTCAAAGTACTAGGCTCTAGAGGCTGGGTGAAAGCCCCTCAACCTTGGGCTTCAGCTCTGCTTCCTGCTCCTGGCCCACTGAAGCTAGAGGCTTTTCTTCATTCAGGCAGCTGCGCCTGAAAAACCCAAGGTCAACAAGTAAAAAGACACAGTCCTGGTATTACTAAACAACATGGCAGTCCACTAATTCAAGTCCAGAAAAAGTCCCAGGATTGGCAGGGCAGGGTAGGCTGCTAAACAATGACTTGGCTACATACAGGGTTCAAGTACGTCAAGAAGCTAGCAACCTTCTTCAAAGTTGCTTCTCATATACTGGAAGCAGCCCACATCCCTAAAGCAGCTACTCAGTTGCTCCAATAGATTCCACCATGGAGTTAATTACCAATCTCACCACGGAGAATAACTACATCCAGTTGCCCAGTCACTCAAAACCAGGCCCAGCCAAGTTGACACATAACCATAACTACCACACCATCATTTCAGTAACTGTGTCAATCCATCTTGTTGAGGGCCTTCCCATCTTTCTCTGACCATCTGCTTTACCAAGCATGATATCCTTCTCCAGGGTATGGTCCCTTCTGACAACATGACCATTGTAGGGTAAGATGAAGTCTGGCCATTCTCACTTCCAAGGAGCATTCTGGCTGTACTTCCAGGACACATTTGTCCTGGAAAAATCTGCAGGGGCTGGTGAACCCAAATCGGAGGTCAGATGACTGGCTGCTATCTCAAGTCCAGGAGTGAGATGATGATGAACCAAATGCAAGAACTGGACCAAAAGAGAAGGAAGTTTCCCAGATCATTCACATATATATAATCTAAGTGTGGTGACTTGAACCACCCCCTCCAACAAGGTGGGACTCCAGATACATCCCACCCTAAACAAGCATAGAGGCTAGAACTTACAATACATCACAAAATGGAGGACTATGGCTTATTGTTGTTGTTAAGTGTCACTGAGTCATCTCTGACTCATAGTGACCCTACGTACAACAGAACGAAACACTGTCCAATCCTGTGCCAACCCCAAGATCATTGTAGCCACTGTGTCAATCCATCTTGTTGAGGGCTTTCCCCTTCTTTGTTGACCCTCCACTTTATCAAGCATGATATCCTTCTCCAGGGAATGGTCCCTTCTGACAACATGAACAAAGTAGGTGAGATGAGGTCTGGCCATTTTTGCTTCCAAGGAGCATTCCAGCTGCACTTCTTCCAGGACAGATTTGTTCGTTCTTTTAGCAGTCTGTGGTACTTTCGGTATTCCTCACCAACACCGTAACTCAAAAACATCGACTTTTCTTCAGTCTTCCTTATTCGTTGTCCAGCTCTCACATGCATACAAGGTGATTGAAAATACCATGGCTTGGGTTAGGCACACCTTAGTCTTCAAGGAGATATCTTGGTTCTTCAACACTTGAAAGAGGTTTTACAGTAGATACGTCATCTGATGTCTTGACTGCTGCTTCCATTGGTGCTGATTGTAGAACCAAGTAATATGAAGTCTTTGACAACTTCAGTCTTTTCTCCATTTATTGTGATGCTGCTTATTGTCCAGTTGTAAGGATTTTTGTTTTCTTTACATTGAGATATAATCCATACTGCAGATATAATCCATACTGCAGACTGTAGTCTTCAATCTTCATCATTAAGTGCTTCAAGTCATTCTCACTTTCAGCAAGCAAAGTTGGGTCATCTGCATATCCTAAGTTTTTAATGATTCTTCCTCCAATCCTGATGCCACGTTCTTCTTCACATAGTCCAGTTTCTCAGATTATTTGCTCAGCATATAAATTGAATAAGTAGGGTGAAAGGATACAAACCTGACACACTCCCTTCCTGATTTTAAACCATGCATTGTCCCCTTGTTCTGTTCAAATGACAACCTCCTGGTCTATGTACAGGAGCTCTGGTGGTATAGTGCCTAAGGCATTTGACTGATAACCAGAAGACTGGTGGTTCAAACCCACCATCCACTCCTCAGAAGGAAGGCTGGGCAATCTATTTCCGTAGTGATACTGCCTCAGAAACCCAAGGAGGGGTCATTATGGGTTGGATCCAACTTGACAGCAGTGCATTGCATTGCATTGCGTTTGGTCTATGTACAGTTTCCTCATGTGTACAATTAAGTGTTCTGGAATTCACATTCTTTTCAATGTTATCCATAATTTATTATGACACACACAATTGAATGCTTTTGCATAGTCAATAAAACATAAGTAAACATCTTTTTGGTATTCTTTGTTTTCAGCTAAGATCCATCTGACATCAGCAATGATATCCCTTGTTTCACATTCTCTTCTGAATCCAGCCAGCATTTCTGGAAGTTCTCTATCAATATACTGCTGCAACCATTTTTGAATTGTCTTCAGTATGATTTTACTTGTGTGCAATATTAATGGTATTGTTTGATAATTTCCACATTCTGTGGGATCACCTGTGTTTGGAATGGGTACAAATATGGCTCTCTTCCAGTCAACTAGCCAGGTAGCTCTCTTCCAAATCCTTTGGCATAGCCTAGTGAGTGTCTCCAGCACAGCGTCTGTTTATTGAAATATATCTGTGGGTATTCTGTCAATTCCTGGAGCCTTGTTTTTTGCCAATTCCTTCAGTGCAGCTAAAGACTATGGCTAGAAGGGCCGTATTTAGCAATTCACTGCACTGCAAAGGGTAAGGTTTCAGAGTCTCTTCTGACATCCATTTTGGCCTTTTCTTCCTTTCCTGTCTTTTTAATGATTTTTTGTTTTCTTCATGTATGATGTCCTCGATGTCATCCCACAGACTGTCTGGTCTTCAGTCATTGGTGTTCAATGTGCCAATTCTATTTTTCAGATGGTCTCTAAATTCAGGTGGGATATACTCAAAGCTGTATTTTGGCTCTTGTGGGCTTGTTTTAATTTTCTTTAGCTTCAACCTGAACTTGCACATGTACAATTGATGGTCTGTTTCACAGTCAGCTGCTGGCCTTATTCAGGAGCTTCTCCATTGCCTCTTTCCACAAATGTAGTCTATTTGATTTGTGTATATTTCTTCTGATGAGGTCCATGTGTATAGTTGCTGTTCATATTGTTGAAAAAAAAAGATATTTGCAATGAATAAGTCATTTGTCTTGCAAAATTCTATGCAGCTTGTTCCACCCAAGGACCCACCTACTATGATAGTATATGAAGGAACCAACTAGTATGATAGTATATCATATAGTACATATCATACAGTGCACTATAACTATGTAAAAATTATTTCATAAAAATATTTATGTAGAAATGTGCATCTATAAAGCTAAATTCCAGAAAGAAACATGGACAAATGACTATGGCTTGATTTGTTGGATGGCAGGACTAAGTTCTCTCACTCAAATTTTCACTTCTCACACATAAATGATACAAAGGACTCAGGTGTCAGCTGCCATCAAGTGGGCTCCCAATTCATAGTTATCGCAAGCGTAACAGAATAAAATACTACCTGGTCCTGAGCCATTCCCATAATTGGTTGCAGATTGGATCACCATGATCCACTGGATTTTCATTGGCTGATTTTCAGAAATAGATTGCCAGGCATTTCTTCCTAGTCTATCTTATTCTGGAAGCTCTGCTAAAATCTGTTCAACATTGTAGTAACATGCAAGCCTCCTCTGACAGAAGGATGGTGGCTGTACATGAAGTGCATTAAGCAGGAATTGAACCTGGGTTTCTGGCATGGAAAGCAAAAGTTCTACTACTGAACTGAAGCCCTCAAAGTACTCAGAAACCAAAACCAAACTCACTGCCATCAAATCAATTCCACTCATAGTGACCCCTTTTAGGTTTCCGAGGTAGTAAACCTTTACAGAAGTAGATTGCCCCATCTTCCTTCCACAGAATGGCTGGTAGGTGTACTTAGAGGAAGATTCAAACACCAACAAAAATATTTTTAATCACTGGAGATATGCCCCAAAATACCTCAATCTTCAAAAGGCAGACTTTTTTTTTTTTTTTTTACAGTGTTTCTTCCCCTCTCCTCCCACTCCTGGAAACCTTTCCTTGACTTTTTGCAATAATGAACTAATACAATATTTGTCTTTCTGTGATTGACTTATTTCAGTCAGCATAATGTCCTCCAAGTTCATCCATGTTCTGTGGTGTTTTGCAGATTCTACATTATTCTTTAGTGTTTCATAATATCCCATTGTGTGTATGTACTATGGGTTGGTCATCTATTCTTCTGTTGATAGGGACATTGGTTTTTTGAGTCTTGGTTTGTAAAATTCTATAAAGGCTTTTCTACTTACCTCATTGTGTTTGGTCACCTCTCAACAAATAGTTTGATCATGGAACATTTTGTGAAATTCTTCATTCCAGTTTATTATCTATCTTCTAGATTTTGAACCATTGGAGAAATTATACTGGAGGGGCTTTCCCAGGAAGTAATTTGACTTTTCACTTACTTCCTCCTCTGTTCATGGAGTGGGATTATGGGCAGGTTTGACTGAGGTCAGAAAGGTCTTTCTTAGTAGTCATGTTTGTAATATATATTTCATCATAGAGGAAGTTCACTGTTCTAGAGATAAGATTATAACACTGTTTTCAATCACTGGGCTATGGCTTATTGCTCTTTGAGAGAAAAATTGCAAAGAACAAATGAGAGTAACTTAGCACCTGTTTGGGGTTTGCAGTTGTTTCTAGTTTGCTTTTCCTTAAAGTAAGAGATGATGCAATTAGGGCAGTGGCTGCCAAAATGTACCTCCCCCCCTCCCCCAACTAGCAACCTCAGCATCACCTGGGAAGTTTTAGAAATGCAAATGTTAAACCCTAGTCCGGACCTAATGAATCAGCAATCTGTTTTAAAAGCCAGCAGGTGACTCTGATGGATGCTCAGGTTTGAGAACTATTTTGCCTGTAGCCCAGCATCCAATACCATTGATCCCTGTAGAGGGGAAACTTTTTTGCCTTTCCAAATGTATTCAACCATTTACATTACACAAGAGAAAATCTTATTTATTGCTGCTATATCTTTAGCTATTCTCTAATATCAAGTCTCCCTGTATAATGAAGAAAGAGCAGGCCTCAGGCACAGAGCCTTTGGCAAATATATCTCCTAGAAACTGACAGCACTTATATGTTGTTGTTATGTGCCGTAAAGTGGGCCTGACTCATTGCGAGCCCTCCTTGGGTTTCCGAGGCAGTATCACTATGGAAGTAGATTGCCCAACCTTCCTTCCGAGGAGTGGCTGGTGGATTTGAATGAAGCACTTATATAGTATTTATGTTGTGGTTACTTTCTATTAGGCAAATGGAACTGACTTTTCATTTGAGGTGGAGATGTAAAGTTTATTTCTAAAGCAAATTTATTCAGGTCTTTAAAAAAAAGTCAATTTCAAGAAAAATATAAGAAAGGATAGGGACAATATATGGTCTGTCAAGAATCCTGAGGATGGTACAAAATTGATCAAAGTTTGTAAAACACTGTGCTAGAGCCCATATTTTTGTGAATGAGGAGAAGAAGTTTGGGGACGAGCAGAGGGCATAAACAGGTAAATTCACTAAAGAAGAAATATGAATTACCAATAAACATGAAGAATGTTCAATCATACAGTAAAAAAGAAAGCTGAATTAAGCCTGAACTGGAGCTGAACTCTGAGATGTTTCCTGATCGACTTTAATGGGGTAAGAGCCCATTCCTGGGAGGTTGCACTCCTAGCTGTCTGTCTTGGGAAAGCTAAATACCACTTAACCAAACATTCAAAGCTTGAACTATCCCAATAACCTTTCACCTAGCAGTCTTTTGTTGTTGTTGTTGTTAATATTTTAAATCACCTATAAAATGTCTTTTCCAACTCTAGACTTTCTGGAGCCATGGAGGGTGGATGAATCCCTGAAACTATTGTCCTGTGATAATCTTTAAACCTTAAACCAAAAATATCCTTTGAAGTCTTCTTAAAACTAAACAATGGTTTAGGTTAACTAGTAAAAAGGTCTGCCTTGAGCATCATGCTCTTTTAAGAACTATCTAGATGGGATTGAAGCTGAGTTTCACTCACTTCCCTGCTGTTTCTGTAATCATCTTCCACCCGGTTGGAAACAGATGACCAGGCATGATCTCCTTAAAGTTGTTTTTCAGAAACCAAACTGAGGCCAACTTGAAACTGGTTAAAACCAGCTCAGATCAGTTTCTAGTTCTTTCCCTAGGTCTGGTTTTATAAATGCTGGTGATAAACCAAATCTGATTTACCATATGACCATCTTGTGTAAGAAATGCCTGAGACGCTAGGGATCTTTGTTCAAGCTTAAGAGAAATGACAATATAGCTAGTGAAATAACTTGAAAATAACAAGTACTAATTTGCTCCGGTAGCATAGTGCCTAAGGCACTTGACTGCTAACCAGAAGGCTGGGGGTTCAAACCCACCAGCCACTCCTCAGAAGGAAGATGGGGCAGTCTACTTCCGTAGTGATACTGCCTTGGAAACCCAAGAAGGGGTCGCTACGAGTCAGGTCCGACTCGACGGCACATAACAACAACAACAACAATTTGCAGTTATGTCTAACTAAGGAAGGCATAAACAAAGAAGGGAAATTTTGTGATTACCAGTTGCCATTAAATGTAAAATTAATCATAATAATAAAAACAATTTAACTCTCACTGTAATAAGAATATCACCTACCATTTCCAATCAACACAAAAGCCTCCAAAGAGGAACTTAAAAAAAAAATTACAGCCAAGAAAACCCTATGGAACAGTTCTGCTTGGTAACATGTGGAGTTGCCATGAATTGGGAGCCAACTTAAAGGCCTCTAACAGCAACATAGTTTTTCCACAGATTACTCATAGAGGCTGAATCTTCTCAGCATTGACTCTTTCAAGAAATAAAAACTACTGAGTAGTAACATCTTATCAACTCATCAAAAGCCAAGGAAAACTAATTAAAATCACTTGTTTTTAAATTAGCTGTTGATACTGTTCCCAGTGTTCTCAACCCTCTGAGTAACTGTTCTTGCCAAAAGGCTAATAGTCTTAAACAAGTTGATTTCCTCTGGACACATTTCTTTGGCTGCTGCAATCAAACATGATTTAATTAACCCACACGTAGATGGTTTTCCTTGCTTGGATAACAAACAAGCTGCTCAGAAACTTACTTTGCTTGCAGCCTCATTTTAATTACTTAAATTTTATGAAGTAATTCTGCTGTGATAAGTTACTCCGTTTTACATTTTCTATTTCTTTCCTGATGATTACTTTCCTGTGAGTTGGAAATATTGTGGTAGGTGCTTAGTCTGATAATATTAATATAATCCATGTTATTTTAGCCCACATGTAATAAACACAATGGTTTGCCATCTAATTTAATAACAAAATAATCCATACTTCACTGTGACTTAAAAGCATGCTATTTGAAGTGCACTTTTTTTTTTTTATATGCACTGATCATAAAAATGAAAAATAAAATGTCATGATATGGCTGTATCTGTGGCATTTGAAACACTATTGAGTTATAACTGCTTCAGTGGGCAGAGCAGCAGTGGGAAGTGATGAGAGCAGCACATACAATCTCTGTTGTCACATGAAAGCATCCATAGACAATATTCAAACAAACAAGTGCGCTGTATTCCAAAAAAAAAAAAACACTTTGTTTATGGACACTGAAACTTGAACTCCATATAGTCTTTACATTTCACGAAATGTGATACTTATTCAGATATTTTTCAATGATTTTAAAATGTAAAAACCACTCTTAGCTTGTAGTCCCAACACAAACAGGCAGCTAGCTGCATTTAGCCCAAACCTCCCACATGTGGTTATTATCCCAATGGTAGTATGTCTCACCTAAGTAAGAGTTCACCCCCACCCAAAAGCATCCTAAAGATTAATAGAGGAATGGGTGCTTATATTTAATCTCCTAGAATGATCATAAGACCCATAAGGATATCACAAACCACCATCTTCCAGAGGTTTTTTCTGGTGTGGCGTTGAACATTATAAGATATCTATTGCCTCCTTTAACTCAGTTCCATGGGCCTGTTTCCACAATTTAAAAAAAAAAAAAATTGGGTCTCAGAGAAGTCAAGTAACAAGGTAATACATGGTAGACCCAGGATTGAATCTCAGCTTCCAAAGCTCATGTTTTACTTACCACATCACATTGTTAATATTTTATCCAGACATTTGCCTCTACCTGCCACACCTCCCTACCCATGTCTCCCAACCTGGCCTTCACACAGTCACTGGTGACTTCTTCCTCCACTATGAAATTCAGCTTTGCCAGAGCTCACCTCTCCTTTTACTTTTACATAGCTGGGCTTTTTGTCCTTGCCCTTTACCATACACCTCTGTAACTCATGTAATTTTTTGACACATACTTTGGACAACAGCACAGTGCCCGGGAAAGCCTAATAAACTGGATATCTAAACCCAGGACTCTCACTCCAATCCTTCCTTCCAATTTTAGCCTTCCATGAGTCAATCAGTTACCCACATATTGCCATATATCTTTAGTAATGAGTTATGGAAAGTTATTACTGATGACAGGCCTAGAGAGGCATGGACTCTGAACCTTGCAGAAAGATATATGATACAAGAATCTATTAATAAACATATTAAAAAAATGATTGCCATCAGTTGATTCTGACTGACAGCAACACTCTAGGACAACAGAGTAGAACTGCTCCATAGAGTTTCCAAGGCTAAAGTTTTTATGGAAGCAGACTGCCATATCTTTCTCCCACAGAGCAGCTGGTGGGTTTGAACCACCAACCTTTCAGTTAGCAGCCTAGTGCTTAATCATTAGGACTCCATATGAATAAACATTTTTTGTTGTTGTTATGTGCCATGGAGTCAGACCCGACTCATAGCAACCCCTCCTTGGGTTTCCGAGGCAGTATCACTACGGAAGTAGATTGCCCCATCTTCCTTCCAAAGAGTGGCTGGTGGGTTTGAACCGCCAGCCTTCTAGTTAGCAGTCAAGTGCCTCAGGCACTACGCTACCAGAGCTCCCTGAAATAGCAAGTGGTTGGAATATACACAAGGACATTTAAGGATAGACTAACCTGGTATGGCAATTCCTTAAAAAATTGGAATTAGAAATATCATTTGACCCAGCAATCCCATTACCAGGTATACATCCTAAAGAAGTGTGAGGCAGGACACGAATAGATACATGCACATCTATGTTCATCGCAGCACTATTTACAAACAGATGGAAACAACCTAAGTACCCATCAACCAAGGAATGGATAAATAAACGGTGGTGCATACACATAATGGAATACTATGCAACCCTAAAGAATAATGTGGGAGCTCTGGTAGCTAAGTGGCTAAGGCACTTGACTGCTAACCAGAAGGCTGGCGGTTCAAACCCACCAGCCACTCCTCGGAAGGAAGGTTGGACAATCCTACTTCTGTAGTGATACTGCCTCGGAAACCCAAGGAGGGGTCGCTATGAGTCGGGTCCGACTCGACGACACGTAACAACAACAACAAAAAAAGAATAATGTAGAATCTGCAAAACACAGCATAATGTGGATGAACTTGGAGGACATTATGCTAAGTGAAATAAATCAATCACAGAAGGACAACTATTGTATTAGTTCACTATTGTAAAAAATCAAGGAAAGGTTTCTATATGGAAGGAAACTTTCTTTGTTGATTATCAGGGATGGGAGGGAGGGAAGAGAAACTTTCTAGATAGGTGGGGGAAAAAAAAAGACATATACACTGCCTAAAGCATTTGACTGCTAACCTTCAAACCCACCAGCCACTCTGCCAAAGGCAGAGCAGGCAATCTAATTCCATAAAGATTTACCACCTTGGAAACCCAATGGGTGTTGCTATGAGTCGGAATCAACTTGATGGCAGTGGGTTTGGTTTGATATATATACCAAAAAGTATTAGTGGTTACCAGGGATAGGAGGGAGGGGGAAGTTTTTGTTTGTGGGGCATTGATTTTATGCTAATGGTGGTGGAATATTTCGGAAATATTGTAGCACAACATGAAAAATGTCATCAATGTCCCTGAGCTGTAAATGTTTTCACCACAATAACAATGCAATGCAACACACTGCTGTCAAGTCAGATCTGACTCACAGCGACTCCTCCTTGGGTTTCTGAGGTGGTATCACTACGGAAGTAGATTGCCCCACCTTCCTTCTGAGGAGTGGCTGGGGGGTATGAACTGCCAGCCTTCTGGTTAGCAGTCAAATACCTTAGGCACTACACCACCACCACAGTAAAAGTAAAAAAAAAAAAAAAAAAGAATAGATTAACCAAAACACAAGGCCAACCTGATCTTCAGCCAAATACATAAACTAAAGAGGGTAGAGAATGTAGTATTACCAAGTGAGGAAGTACTGAAATGAAAGACAACTTTCAAATACGTATTGAGCATCTATTAAGCATCTGCTATGTGAGTATTAGGAGCTCTGGTAGCGTAGTGCCTAAGGCACTTGACTGCTAACCAGAAGGCTGGCGGTTCAAACCCACCAACCACTCCTCGGAAGGAAGATGGGGCAATCTACTTCCGTAGTGATACTGCCTTGGAAACCCAAGGAGGGGTCGCTATGAGTCGGGTCCGACT
>NW_006921832.1:2018304-2020309 GCF_000298275.1 Orycteropus afer afer
ATACCTTAGGCACTATGCCACCAAAGCTTTTTGTGGCATGTTTTTAATGCTATAAATTAGGGTCCCTAAATTTGCCCTAGTTTTTCCTTGAGGAATGTTACAGTTTTAGGCTTCACATTTAAGTCTTTGTTTCATCTGGTGTTAGTTTTTGTGTATGGTGTGAGGTATGGATCTTGTTTCATTTTTCTGAAAATGGATATCCAGTTTTGCCAGCACCATTTGTTAAAGAGACCACCTCTTTCCCATTTAACGGATTTCAGCCCTTTGTCAAAAATCAGCTGACATTGGTCAATTAATCTATTTCTGGGTTCTCAATTCTGTTACACTGGTCTATGTGTCTGTTGTGGTACCAATACCAGGCTATTTTGACTTTGTGTTTGTACAGTAGGTTTTGAGATCTGGGAGTCTGAGACCTCCTACTTGTTCTTCTTCAATAGTGCTTTGCTTATCCGAGGTCTCTTTCCTTTCTATATAAATTTAGTGATTGTTTTTTCCATATCTTTAAAGAATACTGATGGGGTTTGGATTGGGATTTCACTGAATGTATAGATTGCTTTGGGTAGTACCGACATTTTCACAATGTTCAATCTTCTTCCTATTTACAGGAATGGTAAGTTCTTCCATTTATGAAGACTCTTATGGTTTCTTGAAGTAGTGTTTTGTGGTTTTCTTTGTATTATATTACTTCGTCTCTAGAACTGTGGTCATGCTATCAGAAGGGACTAGTCCCTGGAGAAGGATATCATGGTTGATAAAGTAAAGGGTCAGTGAAAAAGGGGAAGACCCTCAGTGAGATGATTTGACATAGTGGCTGTGATGATGGGCTCAAGCATGGCAACATTGTGATGATGGGGTGCAGGAATGGGCAGTGTTTCATTTCATTCTGTTGTGCATAGGGTCTCTATGCCTTGGAACCAACTTGACGATACCTAACAACAGCAACAACAACCGACATAAATACATACTCTGGTGTTTGCATTTTGTTGGTGATTTTTTTAGCTTCTCTTTTGGTATCTCCTTCTTGTGTCTGGTCTTCAGCAATGTTAGAAAATTCTAATGCCTTAGAAAATTCTAAGGCATCTAGAATCTGAGTGCATAATTCCACAAGTGTACTCATTGCTACAGCATGTGCTTCCCAACATGTATTAGAAAGGCATGTTAAAAATCGTTACCTAAATATGGTTTAAGAATTGTCCATTGGTGAGTAGAGGCAGAAAAAAATGTGTAGAGTAACTGAACAGTAGAAAAATATCAGCTACTTCTGGACAGCAATCTACTGTGCTACATTCAACAAGACCATGGCATCACCAGGGTGACAAACCTCCCTCTGGCAGACAGGTCAGCCTGGTCCTTCCCTGCCTGCACCACCCCCTACAAAGTCCAGTGTTCAAAGAGCAGCTTGAGAAGACAAAGTCAATTATTATGATGAAATGTGCAAAGACCTGGAATTAGAAAACCAAAAGGGAAGAACAAGTTCAGCATTTTTCAAGCCGAAAGAATTGAAGAAAAAATTCAAGCCTTGAGTTGCAATACTGAAAAGATTCTATGGGCAAAATAATGAATAATGCAGGAAGCATCAAAAGAAGGTGGAAGGAATACACAGGGTCACTCTAACAAAAAGCATTGGTCAATGTTCATCCATTTCAGGAGGTGGCATATGATCAAGAACTGATGGTATTGAAGGAAGAATTAGAAGCTGCACTGAAGGAATTTGCAAAGAATAAGGCTCCAGGAATTGAGATGCTTCAACAAATGGATGCCACTCTGGCGGTACTCACTTGTTTATGCCAAGAAATTTGGAAGATGGCCACCTGGCCAAATGACTGGAAAAGGTCCATATTTCTACCCATTCCAAAGAAAGGTGGAATGTGGAAATTATCAAACAATATTATTAATATCATGTTGTTATTGTTGTTAAGTGCCGTCGAGTCGTTTCCGACTCATAGCGACCCCATGCACAGCAGAACGAAACACTGCCCGATCCCGCGCCAGCCCCACAATCCCT
>NW_006921832.1:2024644-2027699 GCF_000298275.1 Orycteropus afer afer
AATACCAAAAAGATGTTTACTTGTGTTTTATTGACTATGCAAAAGCATTTGATTGTGTGGATCATAACAAATTATGGATAACATTGAGAAGAATGGCAATTCCAGAGCACTTGATTGTGCTCATGACAAACTTGTACATGGACCAGGAGGCTGTCGTTTGAACACAACAAGGGGATACTGCATTGTTTTAAAATCAGGAAGGGAGTGCATTAGGGTTGTATCCTTCCACCATACTTATTCAATCTATATGCTGAACAAATAATCCGAGAAGCTGGACTCTGTGAAGAAGAATGTGATGTGGCATCAGGATTGAAGGAAGACTCATTAACAAGCTGTGATATGCAGACGACACAACTTTGCTTGTTAAAAATGAGGAAGATTTGAAGCACTTACTGATGAAGATTAAAGACTTCAGTCTGTAGTACAGATTACATCTCAACATAAAACAAAAATACAAATGGACCAATAAGCAGCATCACGATAAATGGAGAAAAGATTGAACTTGTTAAAGATTTCATATTACCTGGTTCCACAATTAACACCAATGGAAGCAGCAATCAAGACATCAGATAATATATTGTATTGCACTGGGAAAATCTGCTGCAAAAACCTTTTTCAAATGTTAAGGAGCAAAGATGTCTCCTTGAAGACTAAGGTGCACCAAACCCAAGCCATGGTAATTTCAATCACCTCATATGCATGTGAAAGCTGGAAAATGAACAAGGAAGACCAAAGAAGAGTCGATGCTTTTGAATTGTGTTGGCGAAGAATAGTGCAAGTACCATGGATTGCTACAAACGAACAGATCTATCCTGGAAGAAGTGCAGCCAGAATGCTCTTTGGAAGCAAGAATGGCTGGACTTTGTTTCACTTACTTTGGTCATGTTGTCAAAAGGGACCATTCTCTGGAGAAGGATATCATGCTTGGTAAAGTGGTGGGTCAGTGAAGAAGGGGGGAGGCCCTCAACAAGATGGATTAACACAGTAGCTGAAACAATGGGCTCGGGTATAGCAAGTACTGTGAGGCTGGCACAGGACTAGGCAGTGTCTCTTTCTGTTGAACATAGGGTTGCTATGAGTTGGAGCTGACTCAACGGCACCTAACAACAACGACAACAAATAATAACATTTATTATGAAACAAGTATCCAAACTGAACTTTGAGCCACTTAAAGCAATATTGGTGAAAGTCAGTTTTCTACTGGGAGACATTGACAGAATTTTACACTAATTGTTGAAACAACTAAGTTCACTGACTTATTTTCTTTGTAAAATATATGAAATATTCTTTTTGTAAAAAATGTGGTATGTAGCAAAAACCTTAGTACCCTGAGTCTACTAAAAATTTTATAATCTAGTTTATTTCATTCTAAAATGGCATATGTCACTTTTGCCTTTCATCACTGATGTTACAGTCACATTTAAAAAGAAGTTACATCACAGAGAGCTAACACACACACACACACATACATGGATATATATATGTTACGTGCCGTTGAGTTGGCCCCAACTCATAGCAACCCCTCCTTGGGTTTCCGAGGCAGTATCACTACGGAAGTAGATTGCCCCATCTTCCTTCCGAGGAGTGGCTGGTGGGTTTGAACCACCAGCCTTCTGGTTAGCAGTCAAGTGCCTTAGCCACTATGCTACCAGAGCTCCCGGATATATATATTGTTGTTGTTGTTATGTACCGTTGAGTCGGCCCCAACACACACACACACACACACACATATACATATATATATGGCATACATAGCCCATTTGAATGTGTAAGCAGAGGAGGGAACACCACAGATTATCAGTGTTTAGAACCCTTACATGTCTTAATCCATCCCTGCTCTTTCCATATGTTAAATTATATATTACTATATATATATATTAAAAAGGAGCTCTGGTGGCATACTGGATAAGGCACTTGACTGCTAACCAGAAGGTCAGCAGTTCAAACCCACCACCCACTCTGTAGAAGGAAGAATGGGTGATCTATTTCCATCAAGATTTATAGCCATGGAAACCCAATGGGAGTTGCTATGAGTTGGAAATGACTCAGTGGCAGTGAGTTTGTTTTTTTGGTTAAGTTCCAGTTAAGTTCCAGAAATCTTTTATGTTGGACGGTGTCTGCTTATTGTTTTTATGATTAAATAAATAATCTTGTAGATATTATTTCACTGCCTTTTGGTTCTGAATATTGCTATGAAGAAGTCTGAGATCAGTCCGATTCTGTCTTCTGGAAGGTGACTTCCTTTTTATGCTTGAAATTAAGCTAATTTTACAAACAGAGAACAAGAACAATTAAGATCTAAGGAGTTACATGGCTTTGTCAAGGCTCTATCTTAGTAACTTCATCCTAATAGTTCATCTTAGACCAGGCTTTTCTTCTAGATGTGTCTCTGCAACCTGCACTCTTCCATCCACTACACAATGATGTTTCTGTCTTTCTGGGAAAAATATAGCCAGGGACATTAGGAAGCTTTGGAATAAGTAACTCAGCCTTCATGAGCCTCAATTTTTTCTTCTGTAAAACAGCAAGGCTGGACCACATCAGTGGTTTCCAGATTTAAGAATTTTAAAAACTCATGATGTGTCCAAAGTTGACTAAGCATGGACGCTAACAAATAAATAAGACTGCTATCTGCTATCAGTATTGTTTCATAAAATAAAGAACATTTTTATAACTAGAGAAGTAAGAGGGACATTACCTCATAATAAAGAGATAGACTTTAAATTGAGACAATTTATATTTTTCAAAAGGTCCATTATTTATTTTATGCATTTGACCTCTTCCTGGTACATGACTTCTCCCTGGACCAGCTCTTCTCCATGGGCAGGATTTCAAAACCACAGGTGTACAATGACTTCAATGAATAGCTTTCTAGTTTTCACTTTTTGTGACACTGCAAGTAAAGGTAAAAAATGCTCTTATTTTCCCAGGTTAAGATGACTATATCCTGGTCCCTTATCTTTAGAAACAAGGAGCTCTGGTGGTGTAGTGCCTAAGGCATTTGACTGTTAACCAGAAGGCTGGTGGTTCAAACCCACCAGCCACTCCTCGGAAG
>NW_006921832.1:2027889-2028458 GCF_000298275.1 Orycteropus afer afer
TTTTTTTTTTTTTTGCTTTTAGAAAATAATTCACCTCACTGTGAGAAGTGAATTGAGGAAGTGAGGGAAGAAATATGACATAGTTGGTTGTGATGGGCATGCAGGGTCAGGAGATAGGAAAGACGGACCTTGTTCCTTGATTAACCTAATTACCATCAGGCTAAATATAGATCATGTTCTATGTAAATTATGAAATTACAGAGTATTGTGTAATATGACTCTTTTTAAAGCTATCACAGTGATAAGGTCTTACAACAGGATTTTCACAAAAACTGAAGTAATCAGGGAGGGATGGACAGAGGAATTAATAATCTAACATGACAAGACAGCTGCTTGAAGCATGCCTACCATAGCCTACTATGGAACACGTTTGGCATTTCTCAAGCTGAAAGAACTAATGTAAAAATTCAAGCCTCAAGGTGCAATATTGAAGGGTTCTATGGGGAAAATATTGAATGATGCAGGAAGCATCGAAAGAAGATGGAAGGAACGAATACACAGAGTCACTGTACGAAAAAGAATTGGTCAATGTTCATCCATTTCAGGAAGTGGCATATGATCAAGAATCA
>NW_006921832.1:2029229-2030317 GCF_000298275.1 Orycteropus afer afer
CTGATAAGCTATTATGGATGGAATGTGGACTTAACAACCTGAGATAGACAAATGACACAACCTTGCTTGCTGAAAGTGAAGAAGACTTGAGGTACTCACTGATGAAGATCAAGGACTACAGCCCTCAATATGGATTACATTTCAACATAAAAATAAATAAATAAATACATACATAAAATCTTCACAACTGGACCAATAAGCAACATCATGATAAATGGAGAAATGATTGAAGTTGTCAGGGATTGCGTTTTACTTGGATCCACAGTCAATGCCCATGGAAGCAGCAGTCAAGAAGGTATCAGTTGTATTGCACTGGGCAAATCTGCTACAAAAGACTTCTTTAAAATGTTAAAGGAAAGGATGTCCCTTTGACGACTAAGGCCATGGTATTTTCAGTAGCCTCATATGCATGTGAAAGCTGGACAATGAATAAGGAAGATTGAAGAAGAATTGATGCATTTGAATTGTAGTTTTGGTGAAGAATACTGAAAACACCATGGACTTGAGCAGGAAAATGAACAAATCTGTCTTGGAAGAAGTCTAGCCAGAATACTCCTTAGACATGAGTGGCCAGACTTCATCTCTCATACTTTGGTCACGTTGTCAGAAAGGAAAACCCCCTGGAGAAGGATATCATGCTGGGTAAAGTAGAGGGTCAATGAAAAGGGGAAGACCCTCAATGAGATGGACTGACACAGTGGCTGCAATGATGGGCTCCAGCACAGCAACGATTGTGAGACCTCTGCTGGCTCATGTGATTGCAGGGGTCGATGAACTACAAATGTGCAGGTCAGGCAGCAGGCTGGAGGTTTCTTCAGGGTCAAGGTGTTGTAGTGGTTGGCAAATCCAGAATCTGCATGTTAAGTGACAAGCCAGAGACTTCTGAAGGCTTATAGCCCAAGAACTGAAGGTCAGGTGATAAGAAGAGTGCAAGGTTGAGAAAGAGAGTGAGCTTTGCCAGAATATCCCGTTTATATACTAGGGGCTCTGGTAGCATAGTGCCTAAGGCACTAGGCTGCTCACCAAAAGGCTGGCGGCTCAAACCCACCAGCCACTCCTCGGAAGGAAGGTTGGGCAATCCTACTTCC
>NW_006921832.1:2030417-2070999 GCF_000298275.1 Orycteropus afer afer
TGCCTCGGAAACCCAAGGAGGGGTCGCTATGAGTCGGGGCCGACTCGATGGCAAACAACAACAACAACAATATACTAGGGGCAAGCCACATCCTCAAGGAAACTCCCTTTTTAACTGATTGGCAAAATGGAAGGTGATTACATAAAACCAAGACCCAACCCACTGCTCTCAAACCAATTCTGACTCATAGCAATTGGATAGGACAGAGTACAACTGCCCATAGGGCTTCCAAAGGCTATAGATCTTTATGGAAGCAGGCTGCCACATCTTTTCCCCATGGAATGGCTGGTGGTTTGAATCACCAACCTTTCAATTAGCAGCCAAGGAATTAACCACTGTGTCACCAGAGTTCCTTGGTGCTCAGATAGTGTTTGCCAAAATACTGAAATGATAGCCTAGCCAAGACACATAACATTAACCATCACAACACGACAAAAGACAAAGACATTCAGTGAGATGAAAGGCAGAACTTTTTGTTGCTTACAGATCTGAAGAAGAGACAGCTACCCCGCAGTCGCATAAAAGGTTGCACCTGGGGACAGGGTAATTGGGGCCATAGATGGTGAGTTAAGTAGCAAGCAGGGTAGGGTTAGCTTGATTTTGTGGTACTCATGAGTATTGAATTTTTAAAATAATGTCATGGGCTCTGGGGCATAGAGGATGTCCCTAGTTGATTGGTACCTGGGCCCAGACTGAAAACCTGATAAGCTATTATGGATGGAATGTGGACTTAATCAGCTGCTCAAGAAAGGAAACTGACCAGCCTCTGTCCAGGGCCTCAAAACTAGGTCAGCCTTTCAAAAAAATGACATTATAGGCATACTAGTAAATCAGCATTGAAATGACCTAACAACCCTCCAATTGCCTTTTCTTCTTTTGGTGTAAGCTCTATTGAAAAGAATCAATAATATTATGTTTCTATGTAATTCACAAACTGTCTTCCTATGCATTCTCCCTTTTAAACCTTGTGACAACTCTGCAAGGCAGTAAGTATTACCCCCAGTTTATTGATCAGGACATTGAGGCTCAGAGAGCTAGGCCTGACACCATGATCCTGGGAAAAGCAGCCATAAAAATGTTGGAGAACATCTTGCACCAGGTGTCAGTACCCCAGCCTTCTGACGATACTGCAGGTTTTTATGAGGGCAATAAAAATGAGCATAAACATCTTTATTCCTGGCATCTGGTATCATTGATCTGAAGTTCACGCATGCTATGCGAGGTAGCTGTATGGGACTGCAATCAGTTCTGGAAATTTAAAGCTGTCCCAGCCATTCCATGTCCAATACAGGAAGACTCCAGCCTATATAACCTATAGATCATGCCCCTACATTTCACTACTTCCCAAGCAACTGAAATATGGTGCAGTGAGCATTGTTCAAGTTCTTTAAGTCCAAGGGTCTAAACACATTTTTTTAGATCTTTACTTACTGGCTAATCAAACTGTGAGGTGCAAGCTCAGCACTCTGGTCAGAGGCACAAGCATGATTAGGCCTTGGGCCAGCTGGTCAGTGGACAGCAAAAGTCCCTCACATTTCAGGTACAAATCCACTAGCAGGGGAGAGAGGGCCTGGAAATCATAGGATCTTTGTAGTGTCCAGTACACTAATTCTAGGGTTCCTGCCAAGATCTCAGGCTGTTAACTGGAGGGCTGATAAAAGCTGGTTGGGAAAGAGCGGGGTCAAGAGAGAAAAGTGCTCCTGGGCCCGTCTCCTCTCGGAAATGTGTGATGGGAGGCATCCCCAGTCTAATCTGCCCTCATCCCCTAGTCTGCCATTATCGGCCTCCTCTAGTACCAAGGTTTTTGCCATAAAGCATCTGAGAGGGTCATCCATCTTTGCCATGCAAGACTCCCAAGAGCATTAGTGAATGAACAAATATTTAGCCAGCTATGTGGATTAGTCACTGTAAATGCAAGGTCCACAGTCCATCACCTGAACATTTCAGATTCTCTCCACCACTGAGCAGAGAGAGGCTTACTGTCCTTTCTCCTCTAAGATGCCAAGAGTTGACAGAGAGTGGTAGTGGGAGGCACTCAGGAGGAAATTTTCAGTCTCTGAATTGGCTACCTACATCCTCCAACCCACAGAAAGAAAAATAAACAAAAGCAGATGTTATGAATTAGGCTTTTTATCATTTATGTCTGTCCAGGATGGTGCAGGACTGGGCATTGTTTCGTTCTGTTGTATAAAGGGTTGCTGTGAGTTGGAGCTGAGTCAGTGGCACCTAACAACAAGAAAAGCAACAGCTATCCATCCATCCAAAGTATATTTGCTAATTTTGCTAGGTACTGAGGATACAGAAATGACTCAGTTATTTATGGGAGTCCCTGGTTAGCATACTTGGTTAAGAGTTCAAATACTAACTGAAATGTTGGTGGTCTGAACCTACCCAGAGGCTCCTTGAAAGAAAGGTCTCGTGATCTGCTTCTGAAAAGTCACAGCCTTGAAATCCTGTGGAGCACAGTTCTACTCTGACACACTTGGGATCACCATGAGTTGGAATCAATTCATATAACTGGCGGGTTGTTGCCTCCTCTGTTTCCCATCAAAAATTCACTGTACGATTCTGCTGTTTAAGTGGTGCTTCATGGAAAGTAATTTGTTGTACTCTAGTCTGGTTTGCTTGTTGTTAAGAGAAAAACACACAATGAAAATGATATTTATTTTATTGCATCATTTTACTGACTAGAACGCCAGACTTATAGTGGATATAAGTATAAAAATAACCAAATTCTTACAAATAATACTTTGCTGCTACAGTACTGAATAATTAGTGGAGGTTGCAATTATAATACAACTTTAAATAACATTCTCATAGTGGATTTAACACAATCATTCAGGGGCTAAGGTTTAAAGGTTTTCAAAGAGAAATCCAGGGCAATGGGAAAACTCAAAAACTTCATAATCCAGCTATATGCTCCATTTAACCATAAATTCAGCAACACAAACATTAACAAAACTCACAGCAACCCACAATAAAATGTTCATTTTCTTTCAAAACAGGCCAAGGTAAGACAAAATGGTAAGTGAGTCAGGTTAGTTTCGGTAGACTGGTCCGACCCTATCCCTGCCCTGCCCCATCCTTTCTACCCAAGAACCTGCATCTGAGGTGCATCACATGCCTCCAAAGGATAAAGTACAGACAGACTTCTCACGGAAAAATTCTTTGAAATGTCCTCTTTGAAAATGCCATCTCATTTTAGACCTGAATTGCCCCTTGGTTCCACAGTCTTCTCTTTGAGCAGTTTACAAAGATATGACGGATTGTAACACTATTGAAAAGATACTTATAAAACAAATTAATTGGCATTTAATACTTTAATGGACTTAGCATTTTAACCAGTTTCCTTTTTCATAGGATTCAAGGAGAAAAAAAAACCAAAACCACATACCCAAAGGCAAAGCACACAAAGTTCTGTTTCCAAAAATGCACCAGAGAACCTCAGAATGCTACTTTGCCAAGAAGCACATGAAATGTCCCTTCTAATCCCCACAGAAGCTTTCAAATAGAAAAAATCTCTCTGACATTGAGGAGAGTTTAAAATAAGATACAAAATACTAAGATAGGAAACTTTGCTTTCTTCCTCTCTCTTAAGAAGTGACCTCCTCATTTCAAAATGAAGATATTTTAGAATTATGGGTCAAAACTCTAGTTTTGGATGTGTTAGGCTGTACTGAGCCACAGGCAACTGGGCTGTGCAGGTCCAGCTTCGTCAGGCAAACCTGAGAAGAGTTATGGGCCATTTTGGCACCTGCAGGTGGGCAAAATGGCTCCACAGAGCCACGTGTGAGAGAGACTCTAAGGTCTCTGGTTGGGGACTCACATCTGAATCAATATCATTCTACAGAGGCCTTTTACTAGGCAGCCATCCAGCCTCATACTCTAAGGATTTTGCCCTTCCAACTTTTAGACTCAGCTTTTAAAGAACTTAATCCCCAAACCCATATTATCAAGTTGATTCTGATTCACAGAGACCCTGTAGGGCAGAGTAGAACTGCCCCCAAAGGGTTTCCAAGGCTGAAATCTTTATGAAAGTGGACTACCTTCTTTCTCCCAAGGAGCAGCTGGTGGATTTGAACCACTGACCTTTCAGTTAGCAGCTGACTACTTATTTTCTGACCTCAAATGCTATCAGCCAGCTCAGCTGCACCATACATTTAGCAATTTTGACTCTAAACGCCTTAGCTGCTTCTGAAAATAAACTTCCTCTCAAAGGAGGAAGACTTGTCAGCATTTAAGATATTCAACCAAATACGCTCCCAACTCTGGTAATGGTTCACAAAAATATGCTTCCAAAACACTGGGAACTGTGGCCTAACTATAGGAACATGGCCTGAGCTTCTCAGGTGTCTACTCTGAAGAAGCAGCCCTCAGTGGGTCATGAGTCTGGCCATGTCTCTAAAAAACCCAGATCATCACCTTACACCTCCTATACCCAAAGTCACATACCAAAATGCTTCTTGCTAAGCACAAGCCAGCCACTATTTTATTAATGATGACCAACAGTGTCAAAGACATATACACAAAAACAAACCAGATAGGACTTTTCCAAAAGGGATTCAAGATTTTTCTTGCACTTCATGCTACTGCGTTAGCTATTGCTTGATAATATTTTTGGTTCTTTAAGGAAAATAAGAACTTATTTTTTAAGCTCATTCTCTCATCCTCTTTGGATGGTGAGGGATGTACCAGGAAGATGAGGCAGGGAGGGATAGCAGGGAGTGCAAAGGTGTGCCAGGCAGACTGGAGTTTGAATCTCAGCTCTACAAGGTAAGTTATTTTATCCCTCTGGAGCTTTCTGTCTGAGAAATAGGTACTCTCATGCCTGTCTCTCCGGGGAGGGGGATCTGAGGCCATGTACCTTGCAGGGAGCCTCATGGCGGGAAGAATGTGAGAGCTATTAGCTGTATTATCCTAATAAACAGACTCTGTGCCCTGGGCTGGCTCATGGGGAAAAGAGAAAAAGACAGGGAAATAAGACCCTCCCAAGCTTATACCAGGAGCTCTGATGGCGCAGTGGTTAAGGCATTTGGGTACTAACCAAAAGGTCAGTGGTTCAAACCCACTACCCACATTATGGGAGAAAGATGAGGCAGACTGCTTCTGTAAAGATTTACAGGCTAAGAAACCCTATGGGGACAGTTCTACTCTGTCCTATAGGGTCACTGTGAGTTGGAATCAACTCAATGGCTGTGGGTTTTTTTTTTTTTTTGGTTTGGAGTTTATACACAGGTGCCATTTGGCCCAGCCCTTCCCTACAGAAGGTTAAGCATCTGATGGCAGGTAAGTGTCACTTTTCCCTTCTTCTCACCTTCAGCCAGCCATCAGGCCCCATGGTGTGAGTACATGAGTCACACATCCCAGGCAGAGACAGACACCAGAGTGCACCTGGACCAGAGCTGAGAGCTCCTTTTGCCAGGTGTGTCCCCAGCTCCTTGGTCCAGTCTCCCCTTGGCCGAGGCAGGACCTCCTGGAGAGGGATGAACCACAACAAGGTGAAGCCAGCCTCGCCCTAGCACATGCTGCTTTCAGGCACGTTGGAGAACCTGTGAGGTGCACTTTGCCCCTCCCCACTGCCTCCTAGAAACTGTAGTTACTGTGTTAACCTGGCAGGGTGCCTCATTTCTTCAGTTAAAAAAAATACACTCTTAATCCACTCCATATGGACAAAACCTATTAACAGGAAAGCATTCATAGAACTCCCAGGAGACTCTTTTCTGGACTGCGATTCTTTTAAAAAATGCTTTTAAATGCTTCCTTGTGTGGTATAGTGCCCGGCCCTGACACAGGAGATGATTCATCAGTGGTGATGTCAGCTGAAGGCAGCAGAAGTAGATCCCTGGGAAGAAATCCCACACCTGAGCTCTTTCCACACCTGTGGGTCCTAGGGATGAGCAAGAAGGTTATGGAAAGAGCCAGAAAGCTGGGCCACCTTACTAGGGTGTCAAGTCTATGAGTTCAGGTGAGCTGAGTGCAGGAGCTCTGGGCTCTCCAGGTAGATGTAAGGTAAAAAGGTAGAGAGATGCAAGACCCACGATTTAAAAAGGCAATATGATGCTCTGAAATTTTAACTTGGCATCCATTGGCAAAAACAGAATTCTTTTTCTGTCTAGCCCATGAGATGAATGTGTTTAAGTGACAAGATATATCGCTCTGACAAGCACTGTCACAGCAGAGTGATGATGGTAAGCAGTGGAGACCATACTACACAGCAGTACATGCTTAAAACCAGCAGATTGAGGAGGACATAAGAATAAGGACTATGTGCAGACAAGATTAGAGAACCTTGAAGAAACAACCATGTCCAGGGTGGAATTGTTCCCCACTGCTGAACCATTTTCAAAAGAGCATGTGTCACTGAGCACAAAGCTTCAGGGTGGGAACAATTCTTCTACTTGTGTTCTCTTTACTTCATCCAAAACCAGGATGTTCCAAGCAGATAATGAGAATAAGCAAAGCTCCACAAGAGGGAGTAAAAGACACTGAACACTGGATATGCCCCCCTATTGACAACGGGTGGAATTTCCGTCCCAAAGGCCAACTCTCAGCTCCCTGACTGGCCAGAAGTCTTTAGTTCTCTGGTGCTGACTTGATTTAAAACTGTTTCTGGGGCAACTACACAGTAGTATAAGTATGTACAAATTATGGATGAGAGATGAGAAATTTCTTCAATGAACAAACAGCTCTGAGTAGCTAAAAGTCTACACTGAGTTTGTAGACAGGATTATGGGTACAATCAAAGAGGCTGCACTAGCAGGTAAGCAAACTCACAGGGGGCTCCACCCAAGCTCCCGATTCTTCCTCCGGAATCCACACAGCTTCCCAAACACCAGGGTTTCAGGAACTCTGACTTGCCTGTGCCGTCCATGCCCCAATCACCTTCAGCTGCAGGAACCACACCATGCTGCTTTTCCTCTCATGGTGAAAGACCAGCTCAGACGCGCCCTGCATTCAGCACTCCATGTCTAACCCATCCATTTTTTTGGGAGGCCTCAGGCTTCCAGGATGGTGGTCAGCATCCCAGGCACCGGGCAATGCCCTCACTGATAGAAAGTGTCCCCAGCCCGCAGCTTGCGAGATCATCTGCTAGGGCACAGCCAGGACCAGCCCGATTCTGCCTCTGGGCTCTCCACAGGGAAGCTGGACACCTCTAACTAAATCCAGAGACATTGTTTTTACCCAGACTTGTTTGAAGAAGGGAGATTTCACTGCAAAGGGAAAAATAATTTTAAGTAAATGTGCCACTTTGTTAAAAAGCAAACTGGACTTGTGTGCTGGGCCTCATCCATTTCAGTTTCTCATTTCGGGGGTTGGCTTAGAAACTGTAGCATAATCAGACCTATTGTTGTTGTTGTTATGTGCCGTCAAGTTGGACTCACTCATAGCAACCCCTCCTTGGGTTTCCAAGGTGGTACCACTATGGAAGTAGATTGCCCAACCTTCCTTCTGAGGAGTGGCTGGTGGGTTTGAACCAGCCTTCTGTTTTGCAGTCAAGTGCCTCAGGTACTATGCTACCAGAGCTCCCAATCAAACCTAGAAACATATTAAAATACTGTATGTTAAACTGCAGCCTCTTCAGACTGTAGTGGTGTGTTTAACATCATCCGTTGTTTAGCATGCAGGCTCCAGGCAGGAAAAGAACTAGAGTTGGTATTTTGCTTCAAATTAATCACCAAACTGAGGCTGATGGAAGTGTCTGAGGAAGAGAGGCCTTCTTTTTGGATCAGTCTCGAGATAAATCTAAAAGACCTCCCCATCCAATTTACTAAAGTGCAAACTAAGGAAAAACTGGGTCCTTGTAACGATGCCTAGTGATCTGCCTTCCTTAACAGTCGGTCCTAGCGCTCATGGCCACTTCGCAGTTACTCTGAGATACTCTCTTTGTACTGGCCCATGTTCACATTCACAGTAGTAACGAAGGTGCCAGTGAGCAGCCTGTGGTGCCACATCCACAGGCTCCATCTGTCCCCTTCCACTGTGGTCACTCCCCTCACGCCTCTCTCACTTTCTGCTTGCCACTGAGCATGGCTCCGACAAGTCCTGGGAGCAGCCAGCGGTGGCGCTCCATACTGGTACAGTCCTGTGAAGTCCCGGTCACTTGCTCAGAGCAGCGGGCCTCCCTCACTCTTCTGCATTTAAAAGTAATCTCTTCTTCTGCTCTCATCACTGATGAACGATGGGTTATACTGTCCAGGAAAAATGCAAGAATGCCGTGATCCCGGCAATCCAGTGTAGGCCGGGTAGAGTCCATTTCGTTCAAGTTCAGGATTCCTTACACCTGTGGGCTGGCAGCCAAAGAGAAAAGAAGAAAAGTCAACTTATTGATCTTCAGTTAAATTTATACTTTTTTTTTTTTTAAAACAATTCTACCTTTTAATAAATGTTAGAGGACCAAAACCAAACCAAACTGTTTCATTTTTCTTTTGCAGAGCGGCTGGCTGGTGGGTTTGAACCAGTGATCTTTCGGTTAGCAGCCAAATGCCTTAACCACTACTACACCACTAGAGCTCTTTAAACATAAGAGAAAGGCAGACACAAACGACAGAACCAAGGCTGACCAAGAATGGTCAGGATCTTCATGGGTGTGTTTCTTAATGGAACCTGGGATACGTTTGCCAGTATTTTTAAAGGAGTTTTGAAAGAACATGAATCAGGGGCAGGCCAGTGACTTTGGACCAATGTAGGGAAAGAACTGAATTAAGCCTGTGTGATGATGGTTCTACTGATTATTATAATTTTTTAAAAAAGTATCCTTCTCAGCAGAGTAGACAGCTTCATGCTATAAGCTTAGGCTCTGCTTCTACAGACTGCTCAGCCTACTATTTGTGAAATGAAGACTGGGTTCATTTAAGTCCTTGACTGTATCTTTTTAGGGCAACTCTTTTGCTAATGCCATGGAAACATGCAGCTAAGTTTGGTGCTATGATACTAGTGTCGCAGGCCCATGTGTTGCCGTGTTAAGGTTGAAGAGCCCTAGCAGAGGAAGTCAGTGTCGGGGAAACGTGGTAAAACACCTACTTAGTGACGCCTTGAGAGATTAAAGCAAAAGGACTTTCCTGACAACAGAGCAAAGAGCAAAGTCCTGAGGAAGTATCGATGGAAACACTTTAATTAGAGGTGAGTTTGAGGCTACATAAACTCTTTCCCTTTATCTCTTCTTGTTCTTCCTTCAGATTCAAATTTTTCAAAAGGAGCCCCAGCAAAACAAATGGCTCTGTAGTATGAACAAACTTGTCCCTCCCATCCAAAGTCTGAATCCTCAGTTAATTCCCATAGCAACCAGAGGGATTATAGTTTCTGTAATGATATCGTCTAGTGCTATTAAGCCCCTAGGGGCAAGGTTTTGTGTTTATTCTTAGAGCTCAAACAGCTCCACAGGGCATGAGAAGTCACCTGCAATCCTTTTACTTTTCAGCTCAGATATCCCCATGTGCATTTGCTTTCTGGTTGGTGCAGTGTAATGTGAAATGAACTGGACAGAGCACAGAAGAAAGACATGGGTTAACTTCAACGCAGGACAGAAGAAGCAAGCATGGAATGTAGTCATCCATCTTTCCAAATGATACAGTCCAGGACTGCACATATCACACTATTAAAGACCTACTGAGCAGACACAATTGGAAGCTATTGGAATGATAAATGTTATTGGGCAAACATGAATAGGAAGGAGCCATGATGGCCCAGTAGTTAAGTGCTCAGCTGCCAACCAATAGGTTAGTGGTTCCAATATACCAGCCACTCCATGGGAGAAAGATGAGGCAGTCTGCTTCTGTAAACCTTGGAAACTTGATGGGGCACTTCTACTCTGTTCTATAGGGTCGCTATGAGTTGTAATCGTCTTCATGGCAATGGATTTGGTTGATTTTGCAGCAGATCATCTTCTAAAACTCTGAGAAACCCTTGTTGATGATTCCATTGAATTGTTCTCTTTATATCTTCTTCCATTCCCCCAATTTTAACTATTCAACCACACGAAGTAAAGCATGGCAGACTAGAGATAAAAATGAAACAGCCAAGGGCTAAAAGCCCTTAATCCTTTGTTCTTTTCAGTTTCTAACCCTATAATTTAAAAGCAAGTCTAGCAATATGAAGGCTATTGCTACAACCCCATAGAAGTTCTGTGTTTTATGAAATATCCTTCACATCTCAATACCAAAACTGGCAAATATCATGCAAATGGTGTAAGTAACTAAATATTAAAATATGTAAATAAGACATGGCTATGGCTATTCCCTTTAACTCTTAATGAGCTGGAATGCTTTTACTACCACAAAACAGCATTGCTTTACTTCTCAAAGGAATGTGGAGCCCAGAGGTTGCACTGAGCCCGGGAATACACACCGAGTAATACACATCTGTCATCTGCAGGAGGTTTTTGGTACTTCCATTCTCATGCATTTCAATAGCTTCTCGGCCCCATTCTTGTGAGCGAGGGTTCTTGGGGTATTCAGCGTACGGGGACATTTGGAAATCCCCACTTTTGAAGATGAGTTTGCTTATGTCATTTTTACTCTTTCTGTGGGATAAAAAAAATATTTGAAAAGTTAAATGAATGAGTCTGTAAAGAAATGATGCCTATGAGGGCACCAACTATCATTTTAAAAGGTAAATTAGACCAAAAGCCCTCACTATGTTTCTTTGTAGGAGCTCCGGTGGCATAGTGCCTAAGGCACTTGACTGCAAACCAGAAGGCTGGAGGTTCAAACCCACCAGCCATTTCTCAGAAAGAAGATTGGGCAATCTACCTCCATAGTGATACTGCCTTGGAAACCCAAGGAGGGGTTGCTATGAGTTGGAGACGACTCAGCGGCACATAACAACAATATTTCTTTGTAGCTGCACATTGAGTTAGTTGTTATTTTCAGTATTTGCCTAATACAAACAAAAATGCAATTAGATGCAAAAAAAAGATAAAAAAATCTTCCAACCCAAAAGGACATTATGAAGGACAGGGAGGACAAAGACAGTCTGCAGTGGAGCAGACTTAGATTAGCTGGGGGACAGAAATCACTGGGTCTTGGGGGTGGTCAGGGAAACAAGAGCCAGAACTTCACAGAGCACTGGAGCCAGAAGAACCCTTAGAATCTTCTAATCCAATGGTTCACAACCTGCTTTAGCATCAGAATGTACATGGGAAGCTTCCAGGTCTTACCTAGAATTACTGAATTAGCATCCTTAGGGATGGGACAAGTCTGGGTCAGTGAAGAGATAAGACTTGTTCCCTGGGTCATATTTTACTACTAGCAGAGCTGGGACTAGAATTCAGTCCTTCCAATTCTCCAGCCAGTGCTTGTTCAACCACATGAAACTACTTCACAGTCCATAAAAACAGGGTGTCTTGTTTGCAGAACCTCCCACATATTTATGTATCTGTATATATTCTCATTTCAGCAGATCAGGACAACTCTGGACCAGCCTTTCTACTGGGGACATTTCACTGGTATGTCATTCAACCATCTAATGGGCCGCAGGGAGCTCTGGTAGCGTAGGCCTAAGGCACTTGACTGCTAACCAGAAGTCTGGCGGTTCAAACCCACCAGCCACTCCTCAGAAGAAGATGGGGCAATCTACCTCCGTAGTGATACTGCCTCGGAAACCCAAGGAGGGGTCGCTATGAGTCAGGTCCAACTCGACAGCACATAACAACAACAACAATGGGCCGCAGATCAGAAATTTCTAATGGCATTTGCCCTGTGGAAGACAACTGGAAGTTTCTTCTTTGTACTTCACTTTCCCATGAATACCTTTTCAGGGTAATGCACAACATGATTTAGGATCATAAATACAAATGTCTAGCAAGTGGCTTAGGCGTTGGTCCCTCTCATAAGTTCAGAACAGACCTATCACTATGTTGGTCCCTGGAGGGTGGGGTATCCGGACTCAAACAATGACTTGCTCATTCACAACTACCTTCCCCAATGCTCACAGGCCCCTTCCCAAAATGGTTACAGGATATGCTATAGGTCACTTGGCAAATGTAAGGCTAAAAACTGAGCACTCAGTTTTTGACCCTCTGGGTAACTGTGGGAGCCCTGGCGGCACAATGACATGTCAGCAGTTCCAACCTACCAGCCTCTGCTTCTGTAAAGATTACAGCCTGGGGAACCCTATGGGGCAGTTCTGCTCTGCCCTACAGGGTCATTGTGAGTTGGAATTGACTGAGTGGCAGTGGGTTTGGTTTTGGTTTCATTACCACTTATTTTCTTTCTTTCTTATTTTATTATTATAGCCATCTACTCAGTACCCAACAACAATAGTGGGTGTGAAGTGGTATCTCATGTGGTTTTGATTTGCATTTACCTGATGTAAATCAAGGACCATTTCATGTGCTTCTTGGCCATTTGTGTTTCTTCTTTGGGGAAATAGCTAGTCAGATCTATTGCCCATCTTTTAACTGGGTTGCCTTTTTATTATTATTTTATTGTTGAGTTGTAAGAGCTCTTTATATATTTTAGATACAAGCCCCTTATTAAACATATGATTTGTAACTATTTCTTCCCATTTTGTAGGTTGTCTTTTCACTTGCTGAATAGTGTCCTTTGAAGCACAGATGTTTTTAATTTTGATGAAATCCAATGCACTGCTTTTTTCTTTCTTGTGCTTTTGGACATGCATTTTTAATAAAGAAAATACAGTCTCATTTGCTCCCCTTTTTTCTCTCCCTGCTGGTACCAACTGTCATGAATTTCCTTTTGTCTTTTTTTTTTTTTTTTCCAAGGATTCAGTCATATGTTATGCTTTAACATTATAAACCACCCCAAACTTTCTTTAAAAGAGTAAAAATTGATCCTTGCATGGTCCAGGCCAAGAAATAGAATTAAACTTTGAACTCTCACCACTCACCTGCAACAGGTAACAATCAGTGCAACTCCTAGGATAAGCAGAAGCCCACCTCCTGCTGCTGCAATCACCACTGTGATGAGCTGATAGGCTAAACATTGTAAAAATAAAGAAGGGGACTGGTAAGAAGCAATGAAGTAATGTGTACAAAAGAATAGTTCTCTCTCCAAACATATAAACACACACACCCTACAGTCACCACCCTGCCTCAACTGGTGACCTAACCTTCCACTTCCTGGGTCCCAGCAAGGGCTTTTCAACATTGATTCATATTTTTTGTCGGGTGCTTTTAAGTCAATTTTGATCCTTAGCGACCCCATGTGACAGAATAGAACTGCTCTCTAGGGTTTTCTAGGCTGTAATCTTTATGGAAACAGATGACCAGGTCTTTCCCCCACAGAACTGAGTGGTTCAAACTACCAACCTTTCAGTTAGCAAATGCGTGCTTCACCACTGCACCACCAGTGCTCCTTATGTTGAAGCACAGACCTATGCATTTATTTAATTATCCTTTTATTTAAATAGCATAGAGAGTTCCCCTTTCCTAATCACTCCCAGAATGGTGGCTTCTACATGCCATGTGCAGACCAGTCCCTTCTGACATTTTCATCAATCCATGGATGGCAGAAACAGAAAAATAAAAGTAATGTAGTGAACTTTTAAAATAATTTTTAAAAAATTGTTCAATTTTAAGAACTGTTCTATAGTATAAAAATTTGTCCTTTCCTGAAGGCTCGTGGTTCAAACTCACCAGCCACTCCTTGGAATGAAGGTTGAAGGATGGGCAATCTACTTCCATAGTGATACTGCCTTGGAAACTCAAGGAGGGGTCACTATAAGTTGGATCTGACTTGATGGCAGTGGTTTTTTTTTTTTTTTTTTTTTAAGTTTTTTTTTAACTTAAGATGATGCATTAGTATTTATTGTAAAGTTGGTTTGGTTTTTACAAATTCTCTTAATTTCTGCTTATCTGGAAATGTCCTATCACAATCATATTTGAGGGACAATTTTGCTGGGTATATATTTCTTGGTTGGCAATTTTTTTTCTTTCAGGATTTTATATATGTCATCCCATTGTTTCTCGCCTGCATGTTTTCTGCTGAGAAATCAGAGCTTAATCATAATGGTTGCTCTTTGTAGGTAACTTTTTGATTTTCTTGTGCTGCTTTCAGAATTTTTTCTTTGTCTTTGGTCTTGAAAGTTTGATTATGATATGCCTTGGTGATTTTCTTTTGGGGTCTATCTTGTTTGGGATTTTTTGAACTTCTTGAACACATATCTCCTTGTCTTTCATCATATTAGGGAAGTTTTCTTCCAATAAATCATTGACAATTTTCTCTGTGGTTTTACTTGTCTCTTCCTGTTCTTGAATTCTGATCACACATAAGTTATTCCCCTTAATGGTGTTTCAAGTAAATCTTAAGGCTTTCTTTTCCTTTTTTTTTTGGCTGTTCTTTTTCTGATTATTCCCTTAACAAAGTAGTGTTGAAAGATTTGTCTTCTATTTCACTAATTTCACCTTTCATTGTTCAATTCTACTCCTTTGCCTTTCATTGTTGTTGTTATGTGCCATCGAGCCTTTCAGTGTGCTATCTATTTCTGAAATCTTAGTATTGATCTTCTGGATTTCTATTTGCTGTTTTTTGTATGGTTTCTAATTTTTATTTTATTTTGTCAGTTTGTTCTTGTACTGTTTTCCTAAATTATTCTAGACTTTTTTCTGTGCTTTCCTTAATTTTGTCAGTGTTTTCTTTGATTTTATCACAATTTTCCTTGATTCATCTTTCAGTGTGTTGAAGGTACCTAAATATAATTCTTCTGAACTCCTTATCAGATAGCTCAAATGCCACTTCTTCCCCAGGGAGGTATTCTGGCTCTGTATTTGGTCCTTGTTTGTACTACTTTATCTTGTTTGTCAGTTGTCTCCAAAACATTGTGATGTCATTTCATTAGTGGTTGTATGTTGGTGTGATTTTCCCAGGCTTTTTTTTTCCCCTTGTTTTATTTTGATATATCCAAGCAAGTGGGACTGGTGTGTTACTCTATTCATTAGTTTGGCAGCACTTAGGAACTCATCACCTGTCTCCTGGTGGGTGTGATAGAGAATAAGAATATATGCATAGATCTCTGTTTGCTGTTCATGTAGAGCAGTTGTGGGCAGGTTGGGCTAGTATTGGCTGCTGTCTTATTGTTGACTAGTTGGTGCAGAAGCAGGTGGTAGCCCTCACTCAGTGGATGGGGTTGCAGGAGGTGTGGATGTGGTTGGATTGTATGGGCACAGTTTCTTTTTGCTCACCAGCCACCAGTGTGGGTGCCTGTGCAGTCTTTGGCACATGGAGCTGATTACTAGGCTGCTGCCCCAACAGGAATGCTGTCTGCAAATATTCAAAATGGCTATGCTGTCAGACTAGTTGACAGTCCACAGCTCCATTTGTCTCCTTATTGGCTGTTTTTATTCAGTTTCTGCTACTAGTTGATATTTATCCATGTCTTTATCCTTCCCTTCAAAGCTCAGGGCTCCAGGATTATCACCTGTATCTGTTTCAATTGGTTTCTTGTTTCCTTATTGCAGGGAGTCTGGGTAGCTTATCTGTCTATTCCATTAACTTGTCAGAAGTCCCCTGTTTACTCTCTATTTTTGTATTCTTGTTGCAGTCCAAGGAGCTCTGGTGGAGTAATGTCTAAGGCATATGACTGCTAACAAGAAGGCTGTTGTTATGTGCCATCGAATCGGCCCAACTCATAGTTACCCCTCCTTGGGTTTCCAAGGTGGTTTCACTGTGGAAGTAGAATGCCCAACCTTCCTTCTGAGGAGTAGCTGGTGGGTTTGAACCACCAGTCTTCTGGTTAGCAGTCAAGTGCCTTAGGCACTATGCTACCAGAGCTCCTACCAGAAGGCTGGTGGTTCAAAACCCACCAGCCACTCCTCAGAAGGAAGACTGGGCAATCGCCCTTCTTACAAGGTAGAGATACCACCTCGGAAACCCAAGGAGGGGTCGCTATGAGTTGGAACTGACTCAATAGCAGTGAGATTGGGTTTTTTTTTGTTGTTGTTGTTCTTGTTGCAGTCCAATAATTGACATTCACAGACCACACTTTGAGTAGCACTGGTGTAGATGAGTCCTTCTCAAACTTTTGTGTGCATCTGAATCACCTGAAGGGCTTGTTAAAGCACAGATACCTGGTCTCAAGAGATTTGATTCAATAGATCTGGACTAGGAACGAAGAAGCTGTACTTCTAGTAACCTTCCAAGTGATGGTTATGTTGTTACAAAAAGGGAAGAGCCTTTTAAATCTTTCCATCACTTTTTTTTTTAAATTTTTATTGTGATTTGGGTGAAAGTTTACAGAACAAATTCATTTTGCAGAAAGCAGTCCATACACATTTTGTTTCATGACATTGACCGCAGTCCCTACAATGTAATAGCTCTCTTTCCACTTCCTCCCTGTAGTTACCTCTTCCCTGTGTTCTTCTTTCTTATGCATTGCTGCCCCAAGCTATCTCCCTTTGTAAATACTGCCCTTCTATTCTCCCATGATTGATCGTTCTAGGGAGTGCATCTACCTGATGTAAATATTCACCATATATGCTTATTGTTTGGCTGGAAGCCATGGGTGTAAGTTAAATTCCAGACCTGAAGGGTGACTATGGGCCATAGTCTTGGGGGTTGCCACAGGCTCTATCAGACCAAGAAGCCTAGTCTTTTTTATGATTTTGAGTTTTGCTCCACATTGTTTTCCCACTCTACCCAGGATCTCCTGCACTGATCTCTTTCCTAATGGTTGACACTGGTAGCTGGGCACCCTTTAGTTCTTCTGGCCTCATGGTCATGGAGGCTGAGGTCTGCATGGTCCACTAGTCCCTTGGACTTACTGCTTCTATGCATCTTTGGTTTTCTTCATTCTTCTTTGCTCTGGATGAGGAAAGACCAAGTGTTGCATCTAGATGGCTGCTTGCAAGCTTTTAAGACCCCAGTCACCACTCACCAAAGTAGGACATAGAACAATGGTTTTGTGTAGTATGTTATGCCTATTGAGCTTATACATCTTTCCACCACTCTTGCATCACCTTTTCTTTAGAATTTCTGCTCACAGCATTTTTTTTCATTTTATTTTGAAATTGTCCTTTCTCTAGTCTACAGGTTGTGACATTACCCAG
This sequence comes from Orycteropus afer afer, assembly GCF_000298275.1. Taxonomy (NCBI): domain Eukaryota; kingdom Metazoa; phylum Chordata; class Mammalia; order Tubulidentata; family Orycteropodidae; genus Orycteropus; species Orycteropus afer. The sequence goes on from NW_006921832.1 coordinate 2,047,420, forward strand.
TGCCTGCCTTCCTCCACCATGACAATTTCCCAGATGACTCTTGTCATTTTCTCCTGAGCTTCCTGTCCCTTCCGTCTCAGTTCCACTTAGTAGGAGGATTAGATACAGAGCAACAGTCCACTCTCCCCAACCTCTATTTCCTTTCCATTCTGAGGTCAAATGAGACCAGTCAAAATCAAATGAGAAATGGACTCAAACATATCAAATATCATGAAGATGTTGCAGGACCAGGCAATGTTTTGTTCTGTTATACATAAGGTTGCCACGAGTCTGATGTGACTCAGTGGCAACTAACAACAGCAGCATGCTGACCTAATATGTATTGATTGCCTAGAAAATGGTAATATTTATTACATATTTAAAAATAAAATAAAAAAAACTCAATGAGATATTTGCTTTTAGCTGAATGAGATATCCAGCTGATGTTTGAAAAATTGTCTGTCCTTCCTCTTAAGCAGCTTAATTGTCTGTCCTTCCTCTTAAGCATTCTTCCTCTGTGTATGTTATGAGTGACTCCTGCCAACATACAGCATTTCCATGATGTGAATCTTTTTATAGCCCAATTGTAACAATAGGGTGAACACAATTAAAAGATCCTTTACACATCTGCCACTAGACTGTGAGTTGGGCTGGGAAGACAGTGCAGAATCATTGCGAAGTAGAATATTGGCGTCTCACTGGAAGAGGAGAAAAAGGACCACAAATGGGGAGAAAGAGGAGCATAAAGGGGAAGGAGAGGCCCTGAATTCTCTCTGGCTGTGCAGAGAGGCTAGTGGGGAAGGAGTTCCACTGAAGAGATCCAGAACCTTTAAATGGAAAGGATGACCTAAGGGTATACTGTGAATATGAAAGAGGAAGAATAAACATGTCTGAGGCCAGGAAAAGGTAATCTGGAAAAATTATGTGAGTTCTACAATCACAAAGGAACAATAACCATAAAACAGATAAAAGGCTTAGAGAATGACAATATAAAAGCTTGTTAAAAGGTAATAAGAAGGGAATGGTTATACAAATTACGGTGTATCCATAGGGTAGAATTCCATAGAACCACCAAAAGTGACATTATAAAATTATGTAAATGAAAACATTCCATAATTTATTAGGTTAAAAAGCAGGTGACAAAACAGTACATTTAGTGATATCTCAGATGTAATTTCTACCTAAAACATATTAACATATAAAAAACCCACTGCCATTGAATCGGATGCAACTCATAGCGACCCCTCCTTGGGTTTCTGAGGCAGTATCCCTGCGGAAGTAGATTGCCCAACCTTCCTTCTGAGGAGTGGCTGGTGGGTTTGAACCGCCAGCCTTCTGCTTAGCAGTCAAGTGCCTTACGCACTATGCTATCAGAGCTCCCATATTAACATATATATTCCTAAAATTGTATTTGGGAGCTCTGGTAGCATAGTGCGTAAGGCACTTGACTGCTAACCAGAAGGCTGGCGGTTCTAAACCCACCGGCTACTCCTCGGAAGGAAGGTTGGGCAATCTACTTCCGTAGTGATACCACCTCGGAAACCCAAGGAGGGATCGCTATGAGTTGGATCCAACTCGACAGCACATAACAACAACAAAATGGTATATATACCAGTGCTTCTCATACCTTAATATGCATATAAATGAGTATTAACCAAATATATGAGCTGCTAACCAAAAGGTCAGCAGTTCAAACCCAACAGCCTCTCCACTGTAGAAAAATGTGGCAGTCTGCTTCCATAAAGATTTATATAGCCTTGGAACTATGGGACAGTTCTACTCTGTCCAGTAGGGTTGATATGTGTTGAATCAACTTGACAGTAGTGGTTTTGCTTTTGGGTTTGATGGGTGTGGTTAAGATCCAGATTCTTTTTTTCTTTCTTAAATTTTTTATTGTGATTTGAGTGAAATTTTACAGAGCAAATTCATTTTCCACACAGTAGTTCATACACATTTTCCTTCATGACACTGACTGCAATCCCCACAATGTAACAGCTCTCTTCCCACTTTTTCCCTGTAGTTACTTCTTCCTTGTGTCCTTCTTTCCATGTATTCCTGCCCCTGAGTTATCTCTCTGTGCAAATACTGCCCTTCTGTTCTCCCATGATTGATCGTTCTAAGGAGTGTATCTTCCAGGTAAAAATGTTTACCCTATATGTTTGTCTATTATTTGGCTGGAAGCCACAGGCCTGAGGGTAAACAGGGGCCATAGTCTCAGGGGTTTCCCCAGACTCTTTCAGACCAGTAAGCCTGGTCTTTTTTATGATTTTGAGTTTTGTTCCATATTGTTCTCCTACTGTATCCAAGATCTAAAATTCAGATTCTGAGTCAGTAGGTTTGGAGTGAGGGGGTTTGAGATTCTGCATTTCCAACAAGCTCTTGGGTGATGCTGATGCTGCTGGTCTACAGACCACACTTTGCATCAAAGAGATCTACCCATGTATTAACAAAATGATTTTTAATAGGTGGTGAGATTATTTACCTTAGTTTTCTTCTTCTCTTAAACTTGAGTTTATTTTCTAATTAATTTAGGTTTTTTAAAAAAGGAAACAATACGTTTTGTGTTATGAAAAAACAAAATTAATTTATTAAAAACAGTAAGAGGTGATGAATATCGAGGTGTCATGAAGAGATCATAAAACTATGAGGGACAATCAACATAAAATCCAAGCACATGGTGGAAAAGCACATACCTAAGAAAAGGACGTGACTGGGTTGTATGAAACATTAACACACTTGGCTGCTAACGAAAGACAGAGGTTCAAGTCTACCCAGAAGCACCTTGGAAGAAAGGCCTGGTGATCTACTTCCAAAATATCAGCCATGGGAAAGTTCTGTGGGGCCCAGTCCTACTCTGTGGGTTGCCAACTCATAGGGTTGCCGTGAGTCAGAGTCGATTAGGTGACAACTATGTTGATTGGAAGAAAATGGTGGATGGCCCAGGGGAAGAGAGGAACATCTCTGATAACAAATTTATAAAAGAATTCTGGGGCCATCTGACCAATGGTACAAGAACTGTAATGGAATGGATGACTCCCAACTCTGTCTCTAGCCCTAAATCCTGGCCATGACTATATTCCAAAAACTAAACCTACCACCATTGAGTTGATTCCGACTCATTGCGACCCCCGTTATGTTTCCAAGGCAGTAAATCTTTATGGAAGTAGGTTGCCCCATCTTTCTTCCAAGGAGTGGCTAGCGGGTTTGAACTTCCAACCTTCTGGTTAGCAGTCAAATGCTTTAGGCACTGTGCCACCAGAGCTCCTTATGACTATACTGGAAGTCTCTAAATTGCCTCGAGGAGTTCCTGGGTGGTGCAAGCTAAATAAAAGGTTGGAGGTTCAGAGTCCGCCCAGAGATACCATGGAAGAAAATCTGGTGATCTACTGAAAAATCAGTCATTGAAAACCCTCTGGAGCACAGTTCTACTCGGACACTAACGGAGTTGCCCAGAGTTGGAACTAACTCAATGGCAACTGGTATAATTCCCTGTGGTCTCTCTGTCCAGTCTGTCCTCCCACTGCACCCCAACTTGACTTTCTTGATCAAATTGTTTTCCTGCTCTACCACTCCTGTAGTTAAAGCACTCAGCTGCTAACTAAAAGGTCAGTGGTTCTAACCCACAAGCCGCTCCATGGGAGAAAGATGTGGCAGTCTGCTTCTGTAAAGATTTACAGTCTTGGAACCTGATGGGGCAGTTCTACTCTATCCTACAAGGTTACTCTGAGTCAGAGTCCACTCAATGGCAATGAGCCTGGTTTGGTTTTTGGCAACACTTCCCAATTGTTAGTGTCTGAACTCCTCAGCCTGATATCAAAAACCCCTACAGTGTGGTCCTCATATACTTCATCAACCGAATCCTTCATTTACCACTGTCCTTTCATTCTGTACTCCAGCCATACCCGTCTATGCACTGTCCCCAGAATACTACTGGCCCATACCTGCTTCAAGACCTTTATTTAACTTGCTCCCTCTATCTGGGCCTACCTCCTCTCCATACCTCATAGTTCACATCTTATTAATTTTATTAACACTCAGAGTGGCATTAGCATGATTAGGGTTATTAAGAAATGTGTTTATATTCCCTACCAGACTCTAAAGGAGCTCTGGTAGTGTAGTGCCTAAGGCACTTGACTGCTAACCAGAAGGCTGGCGGTTCAAACCCACCAGGAACTCCTTGGAAGGAAGGCTGGGCAATCTACTTCTGTAGTGATACTGTCTCAGAAATCCAAGGAGGGGTCACATGAGTTGGGTCTGACTCGATGGCACATAATAATAATAATAACAACAACAACAACCAGTCTCTAAACCCCTAAAGTCTTAGTCTTTTACCAATCAAGTCTTTTACATTTGTTTTCCCTATACCACCTAGCCCAGAACCTGAGAAGGCAGAGAATGTGAACTGAGGGAAACAGGAGGAGACCACCACCCTATGCATTAGTGATGGGACCAAGCCCAGACCAAGTGAGGCTCTAGAATTTTGTATACTTACGGTTTCCACAGTTGAGACCACCGAGGCCAAATGGGCAACTGCAAGTCAACAACAACAACGACAAAAAGAACAAGAATTAGTAGTTTCAAACCACAAAAGAAACAGGGCAATTTACGTAAGTAATTTCTAAATAAGAGTTACCACAAAATCATCAGGTTAAATGAACAGGGAGCCTACCTCATACAGGTTTCATTTTCAAGCCTATACCCATCTTCACATGCTGAAAGAGAAAAGAAAAATCCATGAGTGGGTGTATTTGCCTCTCTCTGCCCAAACTCACATTAATTAAACTCTACCACCCTCAAGTCTGCAAGAATATCCTAGAATCAGAGGCTACAAATAGCTTCAGGATTATCTATAACCTGCTGAAACATTCTTGTCAGATCAACTCTTAACTTTATCAAGAATTTTTCTTAACTTCTTTGTGCTTCTCAGTTTCTCATCTGTAAAAAGGGGATAATAATATCTATTTTATAAGTTTCTTGGAAGGGATTAAGTGAAATAAGGTATGCAAATGGCTTAGCACAGTGACTGCCCACATAGTAACCACCAAAATAAATGTTTGTAGTAGTCCAAAACCAAACCAAACTGACTGCCATCAAGTCAAATCTGATTCACAGTGACCCCTTCTGGGTTTTTCAAGGCTGTAAATCTTTACAGAAGCTGACTGCCTCATCTTTCTTCAGAGTGGCTGGTGGACTTGAAGCACTGATCTTTTGGGTAACAGCCAAATTCCTTAACCACTACACCACCAGAGCTCCTTGTAGTTGTGTGGTGGTTATGTTTGTGTGTCAACTTGGCTGGGCCTGGTTGGGTGGCTGGGCAGCTGCTGGTAGTTATTCTCCATGATGAGACTGGAAATCAACTCCACGGTCGGAACTACCACAAGCAGCTGAGTAGCTGCCTTTGGGATGTGGTCTGCTTCCTGTATATAAGGAGAAGCCTTGGAAATGGTCTCTAGCTCATGGCACACCTGGACCCTGCATGTAGCCGTGTCATTGTTCAGTAGCTGGCCATGCTCTGCCGACCTCAGGACTTACAATGGATTTAAGTTAATGGCCTGCTGTGTAGTTTGGTAACATCGGGACTCTGCCTTTTTACTTATCCACCTTGGGCTTGACAGCCTCAGCAGCCAGCAGCTGTCTGAGTGAAGAAAAGCCTCTAGCTTCAGTGGGACGGGAGCTGGAGGCAGAGCTAAAGCCCAGGGCTGAGGGGCTTTCACCCAGCCCCTAGAGCTTGGCACTTTGAACTTGGACTTAAAGCCTCCAAACTGTAAAAGAATAATCTCCTGTTTGCTAAGGGCATCCCATTTGTGGTATATTCCTGTCAGACCAGTACTTGGTAACCAGAACAAGTTGTAACTACTATCCAGCTAATAAAATTCTTTTTCATGCGTTCTCTAGAGATGAAGAATGTCCTCTGTGTGACACCCTTGCATATACAGAGAGAGACATCAGCCTGATATAGGCTGCTTTGGCCCCATTCCATGAGGAGAGGGAAACTTCAGGTGGCATCTTTGGGCCAGGGTCCTGGTTGATAGCCCAGTTTTCATAAAACTGCAGGGGATTTGGATATAACTAGATGTACCCGATTGGCATGTGCCCAAGAACATAACTTTCAACTCTCTGGCTGTGCAGCCCATACAAGTTGCTTCACTGTATGTCCTGTAGTTCAGTCATACCCCTGGATCAGCAATCCCAAATTAATTTGATCACGGAACACTACCAACACTGCAATAAACTGACAGAACACCATGAAATATAATACTTGCTTGGGTGAAGACAGACAATAAAAAATGGCCTTACAGGCAAATTCATTGCTGCAAGGAAGGATAAAAATTTGATTCATGATGAATATAAGATATAGACTGCATCAAAGTTCACCTTTTGCAAACATGCAGTTTTTTATGGTACATCTTTATGCTGAAAAAAGAAAAAAAAAAGGTAGATAATGTAGAGAAGTAATCTCTAAACAGATACCACACCGCAAATACAAGTTGTAAGTGCCAACAGTGTGCCATGCCGTGCTGGGGTGGGGTGGCACACCCTGCAAGTGGGTCTGAAGATTTCTCACAAGACTTCCTGGAATCCTTCATTACAGAAGACTGTTGTTAGCTGCTGTCAGGCTGGCCTCTGACTCAAGGTGACACCATGCACAGTGGAACAAAACACTGCCCAATCCTGGGCCATCCCCATGAGACACTGCAGGTCAGACCATTGTGATCCACAGGCTTTTCAGTGGCTGAGCTAGGGAAGCAGATCACCAGGCTGTCTTAGTCTGGAAGCTCCACTGAAATGCTTCATCATCATAGCAATGCACAAGCTTCACTGGCAGAGGGGGTGTGGCTGAGGTGCACTGCCTAGGAATCGAACCTGGGTCTCCTGCATGAAGTTGAGAATTCTAGCACTGAACCACCACTGGCCCCCTCACAGATGATTAGTGAATGTTGTTGTTGTTATGTGCCATCGAGTCGGACCCAACTCATAGCGACCCCTCCTTGGGTTTCCGAGGCAGTATCACTACGGAAATAGATTGCCTGACCTTCCTTACCAGGAGTGGCTGGTGAGTTTGAACCACCAGCCTTCTGGTTAGCAGTCAAGTGCCTTAGGCACTATGCTACCAGAGCTCCTTAGTGAGTATTTCTAACTGCATAAAACCCACTGCCATTGAGTAGATTCCGGCTCGTAGTAAACCCCACTGGATCCCGAAGCAGTAAATCTTCACAGAAAGTAGACTGCCCATCTTCCTTCTGCAGAGCAACTAGGGAGTAGATATATTTTCACATGAATATTATATCTATGAATATCATAGACTCTATTAACATATCACTAGAGTTTTGTGGAAAAGTTTGGAGAACACTGTTCTAAGTAACCTGTAACTTATCTCACAACAGATCATTAGGAAGCTATGAACTTAAACTGCAATTCTTTGGTTCCACAGAATCATTTTTTCTAAGTGACATTCTCTTTTGTTAGAAGTTATTGATTATAAAGATCAGGAGTCCTTGGGTGGCACAAATGGTTAAGCACTCAACCACTAACCGAAAGTTTGGCAGTTTGAACCAAACCAGAGGCACTGGTAGCATAGTGCCTGAGGCATTTGACTGTTAACCAGAAGGCTAGAGGTTCAAACCCACCAGCCACTTCTCAGAAGGAAGGTTGGGTAATCTACTTCTGTAGAGATCTGCTTCGGAAACCCAAGGAGGGGTCGCTATGAGTCAAACTGACTCGACAGCAGTGAGTGTGTTTTTTTTTCGAGGCACCTTGAAAGAAAGGCCTGTGATCAATTTCTGAAAGGCCACAGCCTTGAAAGTGCTACAGAGCAGTTCTACTCTGCACACGTGGGATCGCCATGAGTCAGAACTGACTCAAGAACTAACAAGTACAAGGATCAGCCATGCATGGGCAATTCCCTGTGGTACTTATTGCAGGGACGTCATAGGCCACATTGCCACACTATCACTCAGTAACGTCCTGATGAGGAGGCTCCAGAGGACCTGGAAAGTTGGGGATGTTCCTGAGCCACTATATGTTAAGGACCCCACCTCTTCTCAAAGTCTTGTTTCTCTCAAGTGTCTAGGAAGCTCAGAATATGAATAAGTGCCCACCCTTAGTAAACATGCAAGTTCTTATAGTTTATCTTTCTGCACATTCACTTTCCATTTTCAACAAAGGAGGCTGTTTCTTTTCCCTCGATCAGATTTACCTTTTAACAAAATTTTGTTTTATGGTATCATTTTCATTAGATGCTTCAAATCCTTTGTGCAGTAACATTGAGCATACATAATAATATCCCATTTAGGGAAGGAGTAATGAGGCCTCATCCCCCAATCTCTGGTATCTTTGAGTTCTCCACTGGCCACATTCACGGAACAAGGAACACACTGAGTGCCCTGCCTCTCACGGGTGGGAAGCACTATGCCCTGGCAGTTGGCCCTCCACCCATTGTGCTGCTTTGCCTTGGGGCAGGGCCAGGCCGTGGGTTCAGGAGGGGCAGCCCCTGGTGATACCTGCCCCATTTGTGTGGCAGCTGCACAGGGACTGCTTGCTTCTCCAGTGACTCATCCCCACCCAGCTCAGCACCATGGCAGGCTGACGTCATGCCTGTCTGTTCTATTCAGAACACTTCTTCCCGGAAATGTTTCTGCATTAAATGTACCCACCCACCTTCATCTGCTGGGTGGGGGCTTTCCACTCCTTAGGTGTCATCCAGCCAGATGTCAGGTCCATCTGTGGTCCTGCCTGGGAGTGGGTGGGCTGGTTTACTTTCATTTAGCTTCAGAAGTGGCCTCTTTGGTGTAATGATATTTATTTCAAATGTGATCATTCAGTTATTCGCAAAGATTAAGTGCTACTGTGTGCCTGGTACTGCTCAGGGAGCTCTCCATGGGAAACTCTAAGCTCCTCGAGACCCAGCTCCTCATCCCACACTACAGGAACTCTGATGACCCACCGAGCACTGATGACGACATAGATGTGACAAGAGCCAGCAGATATGCCCAAAGCGAGCTTCCCTACTGATATGGCTACAAGCAAATTCACATTCTTTGGCCTTTTTAAAAAAATAAGTAAAATTAAAAAGTCTTGTCTCCTTGTAGGCAATCTATCCCATGAAATTGAAACTAAGTAAAGATCACCCAATCTTTTCCTATCATCTGTACTGCTCTATCATTCATTTGTTCATTCGATAAACATTTGTTAAACCCCACAACGTGCTAAGCAGTATTCTAGATACAGTTCAGCCCTCAAGTCACTTGCAATCTGGTGAAAGAGACATGCAAACAGACTGTTGGAATTTATCATGGTGCCTGCATGATGGAAGGAAGCTAAGAAACCTATGGGAAAGACGCCAGTTTGAGTTTTATGTGAAGCTCTGAAAGCATGGTAAAGACAGAAAAGACATTTTATGTGAGAGACTAAGAAGTGTGTGTGTGTGTGTGTGTGTGTGTGTATCAGAGAACACTATAAAAAATTTGCCAATGTATATATTTGCTGATGTGTATAAAAAATTGCCAATTATTACAAGCACTCTCTCTGCCATCTATACAGGGGCTGACCCTGGATTTGAGTTGTTCAAATGAAGAATCTTGTTATAAACCCCTGAGCTCCAGCACCGATGGCCAGAAGATGGCGCTGCTAACCCAGCAGAAGCCAGCCGACAGGGCCAGCAGGAGCCCACGGCGCTGCAGAGTCCACTCATCAGAGGTCTGATGGCTGCAGACTGGAAACCTAAGCAACATGGCTACCGCCCAGAAGAAGATTCCTGGGGCCTCAGCAACAAAGCCAAAAGCTAACCAAGGTTTCACTGTGTTGTTTTGGGGTCACTACTTGATAAGCATAAGGTTGTTAGTGCATGTGTCATTTGCATTTGGTAAATCTTTGACAGCTGAGCTACTGCTACTGCTAGCCTATAAATAAGGTAATGAAGAAGATAATCTGGAAACAGAAGGGAGTAGCTAAGAACAACAGGGCAATGGTGGTTCAGTGGTAGAATTCCTGCTTTCCATGAGGGAGACCTGGGTTTACTTCCTGGCCAATACACCTCACACCCAGTCAGCACCCATCTCTCAGTGGAGGCTTGTGTGTTGCTGTGAGGCTGAAGAGGTTTCAGAAAAGTCCCCAGGCTAAGATGGATTAGGAAGAAAGGCCTGGCAATCTACTTCTGAAAATCGGCCAGTGAAAACCCTACAACATCAAGACTGGAGCCACAACCAATGATGAAGATGGCACAGGACTGAGAAGCACAGTTTCACTGTGCATGGGGGTCACTAATAGTAACAACTGCTCAGGACAGCAAGAAGCAAAGATAGCAAGGTCATTCTCAAGGTCATAAGAAACTTCAGAGGAAGCGCTTAGAGACCACAGCTCCTACACATCTACATTTCTGCCTGCCATGCCTTTCCCTCCAGCAGGCTACACAGAGGCCCCCACACATGGATTTCGGTAGAGGTCACTTTCACACATGATATAGCAGGGCTCAAATCCCCCAGTTTCTAAGAAGGGTAAGAAACACTTTGCATTAAACCAGATAAGATGGGATTAGAAGGCACTATTGCCTTGTGGTAAAGCAAGGAACCCCCCCACCCCTTCCTCATGCAGTGTATACATCCATAACCAAGGTCACTGCAGGCCCCTAACAGCCTGACATGCTGCTGAGAAATGCTGTGAACCAGTCACGCGTCAGGACTGATACCCAGCATGGTGGTCTGCCTCCTCTTGAAAACCCATCTAGGTCCTGCATGGAGAGCTAAGGATGTGCAACCTTTAAAAGAACTTTGTATGTAAGCCTAACAACGTCAGAAGATCGGAAGCTTAGGATGAGGCTGCTGTTGCCCTCAAACGTATTTTTATCCTTGCCTGGCGGAATGAGCCCTCTGAAGGGAAGTCCTGACAGAAACCGGTGTCACGTCCCCTTTCCCCAGTGTGCAATTTTGACTCAGATTCAAGTGCATCTGTCACCAGCAAGGTGTTGACTGAGCAGGAAAACTGCCATGCACATTCTGAGGTGACACAATATTTAAGACTGCATTGTGGCTTTTATTGTGCTAGCTTTTCTGGTGATCGGGAACTGGAAGAGGTCAGAATTCAACAACCCTTTATACATGAGGGTAAACATTGCTCTGGAGCTGAATTAATTTTATTTTGAATCAGTGTTCCTGTGTGGTGCAAATGGTTAATGCATTATTCATCTGCTAACCAAAAGGTTAGAAGTTTGAGTCTATCTAGAAGTGCCTCTGAAGAAAGTACTGGCAAATGCCTTCTGAGAAACCAGCCATTGCAAACCCTAAGGAGCACAGTTCTACTCTGACAACCATGGGGTCACCATGAGTTGGCGTTGCCTCCATGGCAACTGGTTTGGTTTTATTCTTACACTTAGAAAGCAATCTCTATCTCACACTGAATGTATTTAAGCTTCACCTAAAAGGTTCACAGAATTAAATTTCTGCTCTCAAATGTTTTTAAGATCTTTAAAAGCATAACTAGTTACTTTAACAACAACCTGGATAAAATATAAGAACTGACTGCTTACTAAGTCCTTACATACATGTTGTTGTTGTTACTGTTTGCCATCGAGTCGGACCCAACTCATAGCGACCCCTCCTTGGGTTTCCAAGGCAGTATCATTACGGAAGTAGATTGCCCCATCTTCCTTCCGAGGAGTGACTGGTGGGTTTGAACCACCAGCCTTCTGGTTAGCAGTCAAATGCCTTAGGCACTAGGCCACCAGAGCTCCTCCTTACATACATAGTCTTCTTTAATTCTTGGAATAGCTGAAGAAGTATCATTATACCCGTTTCACAGATGAGGAAATTGAGGCAAAGAAAAGCAAAGCAACTTGTCCAAGATGATATACAATCAATGAGGCAGAGCCAGACTGGCTCAGTTCTTTGAGGCTCAGTCAAGTCCTCTGTCCATGGAGCCACAGCCGGTTCTCAAAGATACGGGTCTGGCTCCATGCTTACATCCCCATTCTAAAAGATTAGCGGACAACAGAATAAACCTTTGGAATTAAAACAATAATTTCTCTAACTTCCTCTTAAGTGAAAAAAAGAAAGCAAAGGCCTTGCCACCACAGGCATTCCATTCTCTTTTCTTTTCCTTTGAATTTGATTTGTGGGACCAGCATGCACCAGTCAGAGATAATGCTATTATTCCAAGGAGATAATGTATCCAATCCTGCTGTGAGCAAAATAACAAGAACCGGTTATCTCCAGTTTAGAACAGTCACACCTATAGTAGGGAGAGAGAGTGAGAGAGCGAGAGGGAGAGACAGAAAAAGCATATGTAAGCCTGCAGAGAAAAGCATCTTCCTGCATCCCAGGTTCAGGCCACAGTGTTGCACCCCAGCAAATCTGCCTGTACCTCGGCAGGAGTGATCCATCTTGTTGAACTGAAAGTAGCCCGACTTGCACTGGCACAGAGCAATGCCATCCAAATCAGTGCAGATGGAGGTCTCTTTGTCACATTCAGGACTTTTCCGCTTGCACAAGCTGCCCGCTGGAACGGAAAAACAAGACAGTGAAACAAAACAAAACCTTCTCCACTTCAAACCTTAAAATGCATGAACTTTCTATTTAAAGAGGCTCTGAGAACAGCCTTCAGAAAAATCTTCACGGTGCAAAAACTTTCCCAGGTCCATTCTGCACTGGCTTCTACTATTCTTTCCCTGTGTCAGCCCCCAGATCAAGTTCCTAAAAATTCACAAGCATTTCCCCATTAAAAACACCCTCACCGCATTCCATAGAGAGTGTGAAACCAAACTGAGAAGGATCAGAACCTTGTTACCTTCTCCCAGCTTCCACTGCTTATACCCAGCCCTCAAGTGTGTGGTATCCTCTATACTTTCCTTGAGGCTAAGCGACTGCAGGTGGAGAATCAGCACAAACCCAGAAAAAATTACCATGCTCTTTGCAGGAAGCCGAGAGACTTACCCCAGGAATGGCTCAAGCTTGCCAGACCTGTCTCAAGCTGAAGCCTGCCTTGGCTTTAGGGTCTGTACTGCCTGGATGGAGCCAGCACTTCTCTTGTGCCTGAGCAGTTTGCTGCCCTGACTCTGTGCTGCAGCCTAACAGAGATTTATAACAATGAAGGGATGTAAGATCACCTGCTTCTCCAAGGCTATATTGTGATTATGTTTACCTGTCCATCTCTCCCATTAGATTGCAAATTTCCTGAAGCTTATTCATTTTTGGGTTTCCAGCACCTTGCAGAAAGATTAGTTCACAGACAATGCTCAGTGCCATGTGCTGAAGGGCCCTGTCAGACCAATAGTCACTGGGCCGTTACCAGGAGAAATGGGAGGCAAGCAGGGCAGGCTTGCTGCCTCATTCATTGTTGGGCCTTATTTCTTATATGTACGTCTACTGACTTTGTCTGGCCCTGGGCATGAGGGCTGTACTTGTTTTCATGGATGACAAAGACTATTTTCATTATTATCAAAGAGCATTCATTGTTGGGCATGTGCCTTTCTGTGAGGTTATATATAGTGGACACAATTAGGATGGACTTTACCATCTAAATTAAGCCAGACAAAAAGGACACAGGTAAAAAGCGTACACAGACAGTAGAACAAAAATAGGAAATCAAGTGGATAGTGAACAGCAATGTGTAGAAAGCAAGGTGAGATAAATTTTTGCTGTTATTGTTGAGAAGCAAGAGCAAGTTCAGAATGGGAAGAGAGCCACAGAAGGGCAGCCAGTGTCCCAGGCACAGTCTCCCCTCCCACGTTAAGGAAGACACCAAACCTATTCAGAAACCAGGTACCAGCTTGTGATGATTAATTCTATGTGTCCACTTGGCCAGGTCAATTGTTTTGACAAACATTATTCTAGATGTTAGTATTAAGTTACTTATATGTGATTAACATTTATGGTCCATCGACTTTAAGGAAAGCAGATTACCCTTTAATCAGTGGAAGGCCTTAAGAGCAAAGACTAAAGTTTCCCAAAGAAGGAAGGAACTCTGCCTCAAGACTCCAATGTAGAAACCCAGCTGGAATTTCCAGCCTGCTGTGTAGCCCTATAGATTTTGGACTTGCCAGCCTCCACAATTGTGTGAACAATTACTTAAAAATCAATCAACCAATCAATCAATTTCTCTCTCTCCCTATTTATATATATCCTACTGGTTCTGTTTCTCTACATGACTCCAACTGATACATAGATCTTAACACTCTGGAAAAATGTCCCACCTAGGTAAGTTCAGATGATGTGATCTGCTACCCAGGGCTCCTCATTGCACAGGGTTCCCGGTACCCATCTCTCTGGTGAGTCCTGAAAGCTCAGGCTGGGTTGGCAGCCTGGTCACAGGGAGGTGAGTTTAGGACACAATTTTAGTTCTCAATGCTGTATTTCCTGTTCTTTATCAGTGGAAGTTGGCATGCTAAATCAGAACCCCATTTATGTGTGTGACAGAATTTCCTTTGTTTATTGTGAAAAGTTCGTATTTAAGAAGGAAAAATTGAAGAGAAGGAAAATCTCACATGGCAAACAGAGAAGGTGGCACCAGAGAGGAACTAAACCTCGACAATCCTGTCTAAACTCTCTGAAGGTTTTACCTGTTGTTAAGCCTTAATAACGATATTTTGGGGGCAAAAAGCTATAGGCCCTTCTAGCTAGCCACAGGCAGATCCAACAGCCACCCCGAGGCTCCTGGCCTGTTTAGCGATTTTCTGGAGGCCAATACCGCATTTTCCCTTTAGCCTCACTATTAATCCAGCATGCTGGCAGATACTCATCACCCTGCTGAATCACCCTCTTTCATAAAGAAGCAGATTCACTTAAAAGTAGGGAGAGCCTTTACCTCTACAACAGAGAAGGAGTTGCTCTCCTAAAAAATCCTTAAAGAATATCCTATCATAAATCCATCAAACGGAACCAAATACAACCCTATTTTCATGTTAAGTCTGCTGATGTGATTTCTCTACATCCACAATTCCCATGCTCTTCCTGGGCATAACATCCGCCAAGAGGTCAGACAATCAGAACTTCTATAAATCTGAGACTGAGACATTCCACTGGGGAGTTCCAGACTCTAGATCTCTGGCAAGATCAGAGTGGTGTTCTTTGGAAGGCAAGGAAGTGGATATTTTGTGACCTGAAGGGGAAAACCTGCCTTTCCAATGGCAGTTTCCAGGGTGGCCCAATGCTGCCCATATGTTAGAAAAGCACAGGTGTTACAGCCTGACAACTTACCCCTCCACCACCCACAAAGGTTAGCAGGAGACCAAACTGGTTTACTGGCAAAACCTGGAAAGACTTGGGAGCAAAGCTGGGAACAGAGCCTCACACAGCCACCATAGGGAGCTGCCTTTGTTCTCCAGGGCTCTGAAAGGAGAGGTAAAGAATGGGGACCCTAGTCCTTCAAAAAGGAAGACAGGAGCTTCTCCATATGCTGCTTCCAAGCAGTTAGAAGACGGGAGGGTCAGAGAATGGGCAGGGTTGCTATGAGTAAGATCTTACCAAATATCTGACTACTAGACTTGCGAGGCATGAATGCATATCAATTGGGACATACACACACACACACACATACACACACAAAGGCAACTTGATACAATGTTGACCACATAGAAAGTACTCCATGGAATCCATGGACGGTGCAAATGGCTAACACATTTGGCTACTAACTGAAAGGTTGGCAGTTTGGGTACTCCATAAGTATTTAGTGAATTGAAATGTGTTCTTCCTATCTTGCTGGGGAGGAAAGAGTGGTACCCTTGAATCCTTGGTGAGAGAATCAAAAAGTAAAAACCAAGAGCTCTTGCCTCAATATCTAGAGCACAATATTATGGTACATGAACCTTTTACCTAATTCTCCAATTGTGCTGAATCAAATCAACTTCATCTCGAGAAAATTTGACTCTTTTTTTTTTTTTTTAAATTAACAACTAGCCCTTACATAGGCCAAACTACCAGCATGTACCCCACATGGGAAATGGTAATACCCAGCTTCCAAGCCCTGCAACTCACAGAGTCCCTTTCAGGAAAGCTCTGTGGATCAGCAGCTACAAAAATCTGACCCACAGGGGATGTCCTAGATCTACTAGAAGGAGATAGCACCAAAACCTGACACCTACAACTTAGATCTAGCATCTGGATACCAGATGGGGAGGATTAAACCAGCCCTAATTTCATAGTAAAATAAGTAGCCAGAGCCTGCTTTGATCATTTATGATACAGGAACAGGCACAGGCCCCCTTTACAAGAAAGCACTTTTGATTCCAGTGAAGAATTTTTCCTATCTCAAAGATGAAAACTCCCCTCTAAGACCTAAATCTTCCTTGTGAACTTGTTTCTAATCTCTTTCTTCATTTGCCTCATGCTAGATTCATGGTACGAGCTCTGGTGATGTAGTGGTTAAGGCATTTGGCTGCTAACCAAAAGGTCACTGGTTTGAACCCACCAGCTGCTCCATGGAAGAAAGATGGGGCACTCTGCTTCCGTAAAGATTTATAGCCTTGGAAACTCAATAGGGGTCACTATGAGTCAGAATTGACTCGATGGCAGAAAGTTTCAGTTTTGGGGATTCACAGTAGAAGCTTTTGACCAAATAGATATAGCAAAAACAAGAAAAGGAAAACCATCATTAGTGGCACCACTGTGAGCAT
Organism: Orycteropus afer afer; assembly: GCF_000298275.1. Taxonomy (NCBI): domain Eukaryota; kingdom Metazoa; phylum Chordata; class Mammalia; order Tubulidentata; family Orycteropodidae; genus Orycteropus; species Orycteropus afer. The sequence goes on from NW_006921832.1 coordinate 2,063,999, forward strand.
TCTAGCTTATATTCTTTCTGGTCTTGGTTCTGTGCATTTGCAATTTGCAAATAATAATAATAATAATACTGTACATGCCAAGGACTTCAAAGCTATGTATGCAGGAGTGTGTGTGTGTGCACAAAGTTGTGTATATATGGGGGTCTACTGCTTAACACCACCTTAAAGACAGGTTCTGTGATGAATTTTCTTTGGCCTAAGCTCTGAATGTCTTACTATTCTGTTAGGTCTATGCTTAACTGTATGGGGGCTGTTCCCCGAGGACATCTCTCTTACCTCTAAAGATCCGCCTTTGAGATCCCAGGAGCTGGCAGGCCTCAGCAGAGGACCTGCAGGAGTTGACACATTTCTGTATCCTCTCGGCCAGGTCAAACAGTGTCACGTTGGAGGCCAGGGAAAAGGTGGTTTGCAGCGAGATCACCACCATGCTGGGCTCCCTGTGGGTGAAGTTTGCAGGGTTTAGTTGTTCAAAATGACAGGGCTTTCAGAAAACCTGCATCATCTCCATTCTGTAATGAGGGAATGGAAGAACATGCAGATAGAGTGACCTTGGCATTGGGTCACCCAGTGGCTTGTTCAAAACAGGGCCCAGTTTGTTATCACCCATACTGAATATGCTTCCCTTCCTGTGAACTGGTTCACAAGCAAATATAATTCTGTTACCTACCTAGAAGTATGAACTGTGGATCGGGTATAACCAGGTAACGTTGAAAAACACACATTTAACTGAAAGGAAGAACAGGTTTATCGTTAACTGTGAATTAGACAAAAGCCTTGGACCTAGAACCAATTTCCTATTTTTAGGCATTTTCTAGCTATTAAGTTGCCAGCAGGCAGCTTTACACAGAAGTGGTACCCGTTTTTTGTTTCCTCTGACATGGATTTCTGCTCTTATTCTGTTGTTCCATGAGTACAAAGGGGAGAGAACCAGGCAGTAAATCAGTGGGGAAAATCCTGGCAGGAAATGATGTTCAGAACAGCACCCTTGGATGCAAAACATCTTCAGAGGAGCAGATTCTCTTCTGAGACCCAGGGTTTCGAAAAGCTCAAAGGCAACTGTTTATTTGGACCTTGCATAGTGAACGAGCCTTGTTGAAAAGGCTCGTGTCCTTTCAGCTACCCCAGGTCTGGAGGGCCCTACACAGACCCCTCATAATCTACAATGAGTTGACCTAACGCAAAGATAGGTCTTCTTCAAAAAGGGAAATTACATTACATGGGTCAAGAGCCCTTTTGTTGTGAGCAAATCAAGAATGACTCTCCCTGTGTTTGCCTTGTGCCTTCAGAGAGAGCAGAAAATCACTCTATAGCATGAAGTATCATGCCTGTTTTCCCACTTTCCCCCAGAATAGGGGCTGGGGATTCCTTCTGGGGACCAGAGGGGCGCCATCCCTTGCACAAGGCAGACCCACCTGTCTTCAAAGCCCAGGTCTCAGACATATTTCACCCTTCAGAGGAAAGTTTCAAACATGGGATGTTATCAAACCCTTCCAGCTTTGCATTACATTGATTTCTATTCTGATAGGCAATGGCATATTATTTCATTATTACAGTAAAACCTATGAAAGCCAGAACCCGTGTAAGGTGAAAATCAGTCAGAGAAGGAAAACACAAATATTTTTCACTAATAGAGAGCGAAAGAAAAGTGGTAAGATGCATTCTGTCAAAAACTGAAAACTTGAAAGAGCTGGAAAAACAAGGTAGTTCTGTAGAGTTCCTGCTCTCACACACTTCAATGTATTATTTTAACTTTATTCTCCCAGGTATTAGTGAAGCAGAAAGACATCTTGAAAAAGGCTATTTGAGTAGTTTCCCCAGTAACTGCCTAAAACTTCAGTATTTCTTGGGAATGGGGAGGTCATATCACCAATGAAGTATATGTTGAAACTGGTCAAAAATTAACAGGCCAGGTAAGTCACTTGTTGATGCTGTTGTAAGGTGCCATTGAGTTGGATCCGACTTATAGCGACCCTCTGTAAAAGAAAACAAAACACTGCCCAGTCCTGCGCCAGCCTCACAATCCTTGCTATACCTGAGCCCATCGTTGTAGCCACTGGGTCAATCCATCTCATTGAGGGTCTTTCCCTTTTTCACTGACCCTCCACTTTACCCAAGCATGATATCCTTCTCCGGGGAATGGTCCCTCTGACAACGTGACCAAAGTAGATGAGACAAAGTCTGATTATTCTCATTTCCAAGGAGCATTCTGGCTGCACTTTGTCCAGGACAGATTTGTTCATTCTTCATGCAGCCCATGATACTTTCAGTATTCTTTGCCAGTACCACAATTCAAAAGCATCAACTCTTCTTCGGTCTTCCTTATTCATTGTCCAACTTTCACATGAATATAAGGCGACTGAAAATACCATGGCTTGGGTTAGGCGCATCTTAGTCTTCAAAGAGACATCTTTGCTCTTCAGCACTTTAAAGAAATCTTGCAGATTTGCCCAGTGCAGTACATCGTCTGTTTTCTTGACTGCTGCTGCTTCCACTGGTATTGATTGTAGAAACAAGTAATATGAATTCTTTGACAACTTCTGTCTTCTCCCCATTTATTGTGATGCTGCTTACTGGTCCAGTTTCAAGGATTTTCATTTTCTTTATGTTGAGGTGGAATCCATACTGCAGATTGTAGTCTTTAATCTTCATCAGTAAGCACTGAAGCAAGGTTGTGTGGTCTACACATCGCAGGCTGTAAATGAGTCCTCCTCCAATCCTAATGCTGTGTTCCTCTTCATATACTCTAACTTCTCGGATTATTTGCTCAGCATACAGACTGAATAAATATGATGAAAGGATAAAACCCTGACACACTCCTTTCCTGATGTTAAACCATGCCATATCCCTTTGTTTTGTTCAAATGACAGCCTGCTGGTCTATGTACAGGTTCCTTGTGAGCACAATGAAGTGTTCTGGAATTCCCATTCTTCTCATTGTTATCCTTAATTTGCTATGATCCACACAGTCAAATGTTTTAGCATAGTCAGTAAAACACAAGTAAACATCCTTCTGGAATTCTTTGCTTTTCAGCCAAGATCCATCTGACTACAAATGATATCCCATGTTTCCCATACTTTTCTGAATCCAGCTTGCCTTTCTGGAAGTTCCCTGACAATATACTGCTGCAACCATTTTTTAAATTTTATTTTTATTTTTGCAGTGACTACAACCATTTTTGAATTCTCTTCAGTAAGATTTTACTTGCATGTGGTATTGATGATATTGTTTGATAATTTCCACATTGTCTTCGATCACCTTTCTTTGGAATGGGTACCAATACGTACCACTTCCAGTCAGATGGCCAGGTAGCTGGTCTTCCAAATTTCTTGGCACAGACAAATAAGTGCCTCCAGCGCTCTGTTTGTTGAAACATCACAATGGGTATTCCATCAATTCCTGGAGCCTTGTTTTTTGTCAATTCCTTCAGTGTAGCTTTGACTTCTTCCTTCAGTATCATTGGTTCTTGATCATCAGCCACTCCTGAAATGGATGGACATCAACCAGTTCTTTTTGGTACAATGACTCTGTGCATTACCTCCATTTTCTTTTGATGTTTCCTGCATCATTCAATATATTGCCAATAGAATCTTTCAATACTGTAACTTGAGGCTTGATTTTTCCTTCAGTTCTTTCAGCTTGAGAAATGCCGAGTGTGTTCTTCCTTTTTTGTTTTCTAACTCCAGATCTTTGCACATTTCATTATAATAACTGACTGTCTTCTCGAGCTGCTCCTTGCAATTTTCTGTTCAGCTCTTTTATCTTGTAATTTCTTCCATTTGCCTTAGCTATTCTCCATTCAAGAGCAAGTTTCAAAGATAAACTTGCTCTTGGGATAAGTCACTTAACCACCATGTAATGTGAAGAATCCAAGGAGGGGTCCCTATGAGCCGGAACCAACTCAACAGCAGTGAGGTTTTTTCCTTTTTTTTTTTCTTTAAAGGAAACTTACCATTTTGGTGATTTCGTTTTCAACTTCATGCAGGTCTGAATGTTTTTCCATAGTAGTATTGAGAAACGTTTTCTTTAATTTAAACTCTGTCACAAAGGTTCTAACTGAAAATGAAAACATAATATGTTAGACCACATGACAGAATGACCTTACACAAGGTTATGTTTATGTAAATTACTGGGCTGTCTACGTTTTATCCAGGTTGACACCGTGGGGCAAACTCTGTTGATTTCTTTCTCCGTGAGGGAAGAGACTGCCTCTCCCTAGTCCCTTCTTAGGAGAGTGAGCAACTATTGGAATGAACTGAAGGCTTAGACCAAGTAAACCTTTGGGTGAGAGATTCCAAAGAACTTCTTGTAGGTTCACACATAACAGATACTCAATAAAACTGAGGAAGAAGATGAGCTGGTAATATATAATATGAAGAGAAGGGGAAGAAGATGTGATGCTAGGTATTAAAATGTCTGTCAGGCATGCTAAAGCTTTAGAGAAACACTCGTATTCCCCAACATCCTTTACCAAGTCTACCCTCAACTTCAAGGGCTGCTTCAGCTCTCTCTTCTCATTAGAGCCATTCCTATACTTCTTGCTTGGAGGAAAGAGCATCTGAGTGCCAAAGTTGGCATTCAAATTCATGTGTGTTCATCTTCAAATCTCTTCTTTACGACCAAACCCTCTGTCCCCAGAGGCATCAGAGGACAACCAAGGGGCTACAGAGAAAGGTGTCAAACTGCTGAGGTTCCACAGTCCATGATCATAAACCACCTAATGAAAACAACTCAAAAGAAGATATTGTGGGTTCAGAATGAAAGAAAACAGCCCTATTTTCAAGGCCCATTTCCCTCATAAAACAAAATTGTAGTTAACAGCAATTTGTGCTGACTGAGTCTGAGAGAAATTGGACTTATAAATGGGCAGACGACCAAAACGACTGCAGCCTGCTTTATAGTTTGGTCTTATCTTCCTTTATATTAAATTCTTATCTTTTCCTATGGAGGGAGGGAAGCCCCCTCCCCGAAGAAACAAAAACAAAAACCAGAAGCCCATGAAGCTGCTCTTCCACAGAAGGCTTGTGTGCTGAATTAAGAAAAAGGCTCACAATGAGCCAGGGAAAACATTTAATATCTTATACTTACTGTCTAAAGCCCTTAATCCTTATTTAACATCGTTTTGCTTGTTCTACAGTTCAGTGAAGCCAGCTGCTGAGGACTCTTTCTGAGCAGCAGGGAGCTCTTTGAAAACATTCTTGGCCAAATGAAAGCATTTCAGCATGCTCTAATTTGCATGTTCCTCTGATGTTTATGAACAATGAAGCTAAATGACTTGAAAAGGGAACAATGATTGTTAACAAAATAGAATTGCTCTCCTCCAGATTCACACTACCTGTGGGACACTCAGCACACAGGTTTCCAAGACAGCCACCCTGTTCCTAACCTTCATGTATCACAGGCCCATGCATGTCAAGGGTTATACCCAGACTCTGCATAGAAATGCACATACTGCAATGCCCAAAACTGTTGCCTGAGATAATCTTTCAACAAAAATATCCCTGAAGTCTTCTTGAAACAAAGCAATAATTACTGAAGAATGCCTGCCTTGAGCATAATGCTCTTTTAAGATCTATCTGATGGGGTCATACAGACAACAGCAACTCTAAAGATTAAATAGGAAGTATCAGGGGCAGTGAGTTTATGTTAATGAGGGAGAACACTTCAAAAAAGGAGAGTGAGAAAGGTTGCACAACTTGAAGACGTAATCAATGTCACTGAATTGTACACATAGGAACTGGGGAATTGTGTATGTTCCGCTATATATATTCTCAACAACAATAAAAATTAAATTAGTAAAAAAAGAATTTTTTTTTTTTTTTTAAAAAAAGAAGAAACACATATATTTTATATTTTATGCTTTTAGATCTCAGCTGATTTATGAGAGAGGATGGCTCCAAGTACACGGGGCCTCAGATTTCATTATAACTATAAAATAGCATTATAAAGTCTTCCAACTCCTTCATGGCTACAGTTATAACATGTGGCTTTAAGTCTAATTTTTTTTTTAATTGTTATTTGGATGAAAATTTACAGAGCAAATTCACTTTCCATACAGCAGTTCACATACACTTTGTCTCATGACATTGACTACAATTTACTCCAATGTTAACACCTACCCTCCCACTCTCTCCCGATAGTTATCTCTTCCCTGCCCTCCAAGTTTGTCCACGTTATGTGGTGTTTTGCAGATTCTAGGTTATTCTTTAGGGTTGCACAGTATTCCATTGTGTGTATGTACCAGTTTGGTTATCCATTCCTCAGTTGATGGACACCTAGGTTGTTTCCAACTTTTTGCTTTGTAAATAGTGCTGCAATGAACATGGGTATGCATATGTCTGTTCTTCTCATGGCTCTCACTTCTTTAGGATATGTACCTAGTAATGGAATGGCTGGATCAAATGGTATTTCTAATTCCAACTTTTTAAGGAATCACCATACTGCTTTCCACAGTGGTTGTACCATTTTACAGTCCCACCTGCAGTGTATGAGAGTCCCAATTCCTCCACATCCTTGCCAGCATTTGTTATTTTCTGTCTTGTTGAACTTTGCTGTTAGTACTGGGGCAAGATGGTACCTCATTGTTGTTTTGATTTGCATCTCTCTAATGGCTAACGATGGTGAGCATTTCTTCATATGTTTGTTGGCCACCTGAATATGCTCCTTGGTGAAGTGTCTATTCACGTCTTCTGCCCATTTTTAATTGGATTATTTGTCTTTTTGTTATTGAGGTGTTGAAGTTTTCTATAAATTTTAGAGATAAGTCCCTCGTCAGGTATGTTATTACTGAATATTGTTTCCCAATCTGTAGGTTCTCTTTTGACTCTTTTGGAGAAGTCTTTGGAAGCACATAAAAATTTAATTTTCAGAAAGTCCCATTCATCTAGTTTCTCTTCTGCTCTTTGTGTATTTTGGGTTATGCTTGATAGTCTATTTATGCCATATATTAGGGTTCCTAAATTTGCCCCTTGTTTTTCCTTGAGGAACTCTATAGTTCTAGGTTT
>NW_006921832.1:2076130-2093222 GCF_000298275.1 Orycteropus afer afer
AAAAAGGTAGAGAAGGAGAATAATGAAGAAAAAAATGGAAAAATTCAAAAAGAAAAACAAGGAACCAGGTTAACTACAAGAAAAAAAAAATTGCAACCAGGAATAGGGAAAAGAAATAACGCTGAAAACTACAACCTGGGAGGGGAAGAATAAAGACTAATAGTAAAAAGGACAAAAGTAATAATAATAGTAGTAGTTTTAAAACAGACAAAAACGAACAAACTGAAAAAAAGAAAAAAAAATCGGGGTAGGGTACCCAGGCTTCATCCCAGCACACAGACTGGGATGGAATTCTTGCTGGCCAAGAAGGTGGGTGGGAGTGAGGGATGGCTGCATCTCCATTCACCAAGACGGTGTGGGGTATAAGAGTAACAAGGGGAATGTTGCACCTTTCCAGTCATCTGGGTCCAGAATGTTGTTGGGGTTCCTGGCAAGTGGAGACTGTTAAGTCCCTGGAATCTAGGAGAACACTGTCACTTTAAACATACAAAATGGTCAAGCTTTTTGTAAACATTCAAAATGGCTGCACCATCTGGACAGACAAAAGTCCACAGCTCAGCCTGCCTTCTTCTTCGCTACTTCCCCTTCTATTCCCCAATTCCCCAGCCACAAGAGCAGTCCTCCGTGCAGTCCTTGGCTAGCAGGGCTGATGGATAATTCTCAGGTCCTCCCACCACTCGGCAATATCCAAGCTGTCTGTGCTGTCAGGATCGCTGCCAGACCACAGCTCCATATGTCCTCTTTTTTGGTGTTTTCATGCAAATTCTTCCACTGGTTGGAGTTTAGTCCACTTCTATATCCTTCTCTTCAAGGCTCAGGGGTCCAGGATTATCTTCTGTATCTGTGTTAATTGGTTCCCTTTTTCTTTGTTGAAGAGGGTCTGTGCAGTCTTTCTGCCTATTCCGCCATCTTACTGGAACTCCTGTTAAGTCGAATTTTTACTTCAAAATTAATTGCTGGTGTCCATATGTTATCTAAAATAATTTTTTTAAAGATTCATAGTTTTTATTTTGTGTTCACAAGTAGTTTAATGCTTTTAATTCTGATCCAGGAGGTTGAAGAATAATGTTAAATGATACCACACATCTGGAGAGCTCTTTACCATTTTCCAAGCTTGCTCAATGAATTATTTTATTTGATCTTCACCATAATCCTGAGAGGGACGCAGAGCAGATGGTAACTTGATTTTACAGATGAGAAAATTGAGGCTCAGGAGTGAGGTGTCATAGGTGCAGAACCTGGAGCTAGAAGTTGGGCACTGGGTCTTGGGCAAGTGTAACTTTCCACACTGTTCCAAAACAAAATCATTTCCATCTCCTCCACTCTTTGAATGAACTTGAAATTCTTGGCTTATTTCTGATTGGGTGTGGCTAAACAGAATAGGTTATCCACACACAGATAAATATTATTAGAATATGAAGAATTCTTGGTTTTGACTAATAATTGTATTTCTAAAGCTTTCTTTCTTTTAATAATACTTTCCCTCAGTCCTTCCATTTTAATCAACTTTCAAAATTCTAGTTATTTTAGTAACACTCCAACTTTCTTAGAATCTGATGATACCCTTAGCCCCATAGGCATTCATATAGGTAACACTTTTAAAGGACATTAAAAAAAAAGAAAAAGGAACCAAACTCACTGCCATCGAGTTGATTCCAACTCATAGCAACCTCCACTGGGTTTCTGAGGCAATAAAGATTTATGGAAGTAGATCGCCCCATCTTCCTTCCATGGAGCAGCCGGTAGGTTTGAACTGCCAACCTTCTGGTTAGCAGTCAAATGCCTTAGGCACTATGCCACCAGAGTTCCTTCTGAAAGGACATAAAAAACCAAACAAACACACTGCTGTGGAGTCAGATCTGATTCATAGCAATCACTCCTTGGATTTCCGAGGTGCTATCACTACGGAAGTAGACTGCCCAACCTTCTTTCCAAGGAGTGGCTGGTGGGTTTGAACCACCAGCCTTCTGGTTAGCAGTCAAATACCTTAGGCACTATGCCACCACAGACATTTGTTTTCTCAAAAAATATTTACAGCACTTTTCTTATTTTTTCACATACTATTAAAATTTTTACTATTTAGCACCTGCAAAGAGTACATGTAACATCATTGTAAATTATGAAGCGTAGTAATTATAATAGTTTAAGAAGCATGTGAACTTGCCGCCTAATTTTAGACCAGAACATTACCATAGTAATAAATGGTACCAAAGCCCTGTGTATTCCTCATGGATTCCAATCCCTTGCTTCTCTTTCACTCTAAGGTTACTAATCTGTTTATTATTCTCATGCTTAAAAGGGGAAAATTAGTTTTACCAACTATATATATTCAGAATCAACTCGACAGCAGATAGCTTTTTTGAACTAAACCAGCTACCATTAAGTTGACTCTGAATCATGGCAACCTCATGTGTGTCAGAGTAGGACCGTGTCCCATAGTGATTCCTCTCTTTATATTTTTTACTGAGCACTTTTTGTGTCAAAGTATCACTAGGAAATTTAAGATGATTCAAATACGAATCATTTTACCTTCCAGTTTCCTCATCTAGCAAGATAACTCTTTGTTCGTCATTTCTAATTCCCTCAACAAGTTGTGTATTCAACTCAGCACTCTCCCAAGGGCTATACCCTGTATGCAAGAAAGCTCTTACAATTCACGCATTATTGTATAATAGAAAGAACTATGGGCTGGAAAATGTGCCTGTCATCAGTCAGTTGTATAAGCTTAGCCACTTGGCACCTTCTCAGGGCCTTAGTTTTCCTTGCATTTATTTGTTTGCTTTTTACCTGCAAAATGGAGATTATACTCAAAATCAAACAGCTTCATGAAATTACAAATTAAGGAACAAAATATGGCAAATTATGTGATACAATTACAGCAGCAGCTTTGTAAAAATGTATCTGCCTGTGGACAAGAACATGAAGATCATTTTTAGAAATAAAAGAATATATGAAGTGGTAGGGCAGTTAGGGTTTTTCTTCTTTTTCCTCCCTTAAAATTTTTTTGACTGTGCTCTTAGAATATAATTTTGATGAATTTTTTTCCTAACTGCAGGGTGGAATGGATAAGCAAAAGACATAATGCACAAAGCATGGCATATTATGAAGTCATTAAGATGACTGTACAGTATTTTTAATAACATGGTGTGGTCGTTATGTTTTGTGTCAACTTGGCTGGGCCTCGTTGAGTGGCTGGGCAGCTGGTGGTAGTTATTCCCCATGAAGAGACTGGCAATCAACTCCATGGAGGGATTTACCACAAGCAGCTGAGAAGCTGCTTTGGTTATGTGGTCTGCTTCCCATATAAGCAGCAGCTTTGGGAATGGTCTCTAGTTTATGGTACCTTGAACGCTGCATGTAGCCGTGTTGTTGTTCAGCAGCCTGCCATGCTCTGCCGACCTTGGGACTTACAATGGACTTGAGTTAATGGCCTGCTGTGTGATTTGGTAATATCAGGACTGTGCCTTTTTGCTTGCTAACCTTGGACTTGTCAGCCTCAGGAGCCAGCAGCTGTCTGAGTGAAGAAAAGCCTCTAGCTTCAGTGGGCCAGGAGCTGGAGGCAGAGCTGAAGCCCAAGGTTGAGGGGCTTTCACCAGCCCCTAGAGCCTGGCACTTTGAACTTGGACTTAAAGCCTCCAAATTGTAAAAGAATAAACTCCTGTTTGTTTAAGCCATCCCATTTGTGGTATATTTCTGTCAGAGCAGCACTAGGTAACCAGAACACATGGGAAAATGTTTAAGATAAAGTTTGTACGTATAACTTATTTTAATTATGTAAAAATATAATGCACACCAAAAAGAATTCAAAATAACGTGCTGTATCTTTGAGTAGGGGAATTATAAAGGACTGTCCTCCACTTCTTTCTATATCCCTTAAGTTTATATGTTGGACAAATATAGATTTGATTAGGGGAAAAAAAACAGTATATGTTATTCTGTAAAATAATATTGTGGTAAAAAAATAAATTACAACTCTCTTACCCAAATTGCATATTCCTTTTTCCAACTGGTACCCAACTGGGCATTTGCAGGTGTAGGATCCCTGAGTATTGTTGCACGTGGCCAGGGGTGGGCAGGGGTTCAAGAGGCATTCATTCACATCTGCAGAGAAGAGGAAAGCAGACCATATGGTATCTGTGGCAGACAGAACAGTAAGCACTTACTAAGGGTCAAATTGGTATGAGGTATAGTGGGACCACAGAGATGAGTAAGACACCACCCTTGTTTTTAAGGGGCTGACAGTCTACTGAGGGTGGAGGCAGCTAGGGAAACCACTAACTATAAATACCCATTGACCAATTCTGACTCATAGCAACCCTAAAGAACAGAGCAGAACTGCCCCATATGGTTTCCAAGGCTATAATCTACACAGAAGCAGACTGCCACATCTTTCTCCCACAGAGTAGCTGTGGTTTTGAACTGCTGACCTTTTGGTTAGCAGCCGAGTGCTTAACCAATGTACCACCAGGGCAACTTAACTATAAATACAAGCCAGGATTTGGAAGTACAGGGAAAGGAGCAGATTTTGACAGATGGGGAGAATTAAGGACTGTTTAAATAACATCTGGAGAGAGACTAAACCAAACCCACAGCCACTGAGTCAATTCTGACTCATAACGACCCTATTGTTGTTGTTATGTGCCATTGAGTCGGACCCGACTCAGTGACCCCTCCTTGGGTTTCTGAGGCGGTATCACTACGGAAGTAGATTTCTCCACCTTCCTTCTGAGGAGTGGCTGGTGGGTTTGAACCACCAGCCTTCTGGTTAGCAGTCAAGTGCCTTAGGCACTATGCTACCAGAGCTCCCCATAACGACCCAATAGGACAGAGTAAAACTGCCCCATAGGGTTTCCAAAGCTATAAATCTTTATGGAAGCAAACAGCCTTATATTTCTCCCATGGAGTGACTAGTGGGTTCGAACCATCAACCTTTTGCTTAGTAGTGCTATACTTCAATGACTGCACCACCAGAGCTCCTTGGACTAGGACTAGAAGGATTTGCTAAGGAACCTGTATAGGAAAGGCAAAGGGCAGGAAGGTATAAGGGTCTTTAAAGAGTTATAGGTGGTCCGGTGATGCTAGAGTATAGGGAGCCCACAGAATGGAGATAGATCATGGGGCTTGTCAGCTCTACACCACAGTGTCTGATGCTGTCCTGCAGAGAATACATAATCAGGCCAAATCTCAGTGAAGCAGAATATTAATTAGAAAATCTTATTTTCCGCAATTTTGGAGGAAAATAGAGCTTATTGAATATCTCACTGTGACACCACAGTGGAGACCACTGGACATTAGTTTTGCTCTTACCCTCACTGCAGTCATCCCCTTGCCAGGAAGGTGAGCAAACACAGTGATAGCCACGACTGGTGGTGTCAGCAATGCAGTTTCCATCATGAAGACAAGGGTTCGTGGCACAGCTGCTGACTAAAAACACATTCCGAGAACAAAGCTGTTAATCACGCAGGAAATGCAAAGGCAGCTCTTGATAAATATTTTAATACTCCCAGCTAATATTTGATTCTTGCTTATTTCTGTTTATTTACCCTGAAAGGCTACACTACTAAAATACAAAGAGCCCCCAAGAGGTGCAAAAGACAAGTGCAGCAAGCCTGTGCACTGGTACTAGTTTGTGTACATACACAAATGTGAGGCCACTGGATCCCTGAATGCAAGATCTGGTTCATATCTAAATGCTGCTCACAGTTCAGGAGCTCAATTCAGAACTCATGATTATACTGCCTTTGTGATACTCAGAAAATTCCAATTTCAAACAAATTAAGAGGAAAAACATCCGTGATCAACCCATCCTCCCTAATGCAATTGTGCGAGTGTGTGTGTCTGCACGCATAGGACTTTATCAAAACCATAGCACCCTTTATCCAAGAACTCTCAAAATTTAACTGGGCCTCCATACATTGTGCAACTATTTAGAAAAATAAGCAGTTGAGCACTGCCATTGCCCCCTCTCTTTACATAATGTAAAAATCAGCCCTACCTGAATTTGTTTAGGCCCTAATGACACACAAGCTTCAATGTCCTCTTGGATTCCATCCCCCCAAGGCAGTGACCACGACTCTCTTGCTCTGTATAACTGCAGAGGCTTGCTCCTGGGGCCTCTTAATAAAAGTTTTTGACACTTAGAAAAGCCCAAACACACAACATAACTCCATCATCTGCAAGGAGTAAATCATCAGTGGAACAGGAAAAGAAGTCAAGCACTCTAATTCCAAACAATCACCCTGAGAAAAGTATGGCTGAATCTAAAGATGATGTTGCTATTCTTCATTGCTACCTTAACTATTACCTGAAAACACCTACATACACATGAACACTGTCACAGAGAATATTATTATCAGTCAGTAATTAAGCTCCTACTACTTACTGATAGTTATCATTGTAATGACTTGTGATTTACGTTCCCTCACCCTTGGTAATGGAGACTTGTGAAATACTTTCTGGTGTTGGAATATATTTGGCCTCTGGAAATGAAAACTTGTATGCTCTGAAGCAGGGCTCCCAAATTTCCCTAGAGAATGACCTACCTTTCCTTTCCCAGAGGTCTTTGGATCAATGGTACAAAGGGGTAGGGTTACTGATGCTTCATGTATTCTGGGATGATGGCAAATGGTGGTTTATGACCCCTATCCCACACCCTGAAGCCTGCAGGTTGATCATGGAAGACTGAGTCTCCACTCCAGTCATTACAAAGCATTTCTCTTCTTTTCTTTCTGGTCTGGACAAGCCAGAAGAACAATTTTGAACACGACATCAAAAGATGTATCATCCCACTTCTTTCTACCTTTTCTTAAATGGTAAAAATTCCTTTGGATGGCTTTATTTTCCTTGCACTAGCTACTTTAACCTGAATATAAAGGTAACCTCAGGTGTAATGTATAGGAACCCTGGACATACAGTCACTATGGAGAATGGTTAGTTAATTGTACGGGTTTATTGGATATGTATCCCCACCTCACCCCCAGCTCCATCATTTCAACCAGAATGATAACCTTAGGGAGACAGACCAGCTTGGGCTTCCTCTGGATCAAGAGAAGTCTCCCTTGGTGTTTGGGGAGTTGGGAAGCCTGGCGACTGACTCTGCAGCTCTGGACTCTGATCTGGGAGCAGGTAGACACATTCCATGTCTCAGACAGCCCACCTAAACCTTCTTTACTTCAGTCTCCCCACCCTCCCATCCCATACTGCTGCCCCTCTCTGACCTTGGAAGAGTGAAAGTCATGCTTGAAAGCTTGTGCAATTACAGAGCATTAAAAGCTACAACTGTGCTATCTACCAATGTCACACAAACCAATGCATCCTCTCCTCTTTCTTCAGGAAGAATTATGTAACTCGGGTGAGAACATTAGGCCCGCCGTGACATTATTTCATGGTTTAAGTGCTTCAACAGGAAGAATTTTAGATCACAAAAAAGACATAGACTATTTCAAATACTATTTTTGTACATTCACATGAATCTCGAGCCCTGTATGGCTCTCAGTGCTTGATGGGGCCTCCCTGGCAACGTGTCCTTGTGAGACTGAGTTTTACCTGAAGCCGGAGATGATAAGGTGGTCAGTGACTGTGTGCTGCCCTGAGCAGGGAAGGTGGTAGATTTAAGAGTAGATACTTGAGCAGTAGAAACGTTGGTGATTTGGTGAGGAGATGTACTGGAGAAATGTGAAGCTGGGCTGTGCTCTTCTGTAACACCGAGCCTTGTGGCCAGTTCTCTTGCTGATGCAGGTGCACTGGTCAGAGGTATCAATCTGGTGGTAGTGCCTATGTGAACTTTGGTCCTTTTGGTGGTGATGGCACCCTGTGTTGGAATTTGTGGCACCAGGATCTCAGGACTGGTTGGCAAGACCTGTTTTCCAGCTGTAGTCTGTATTATTGTGGCACCACCCATCAGAGCCACGGTGCTTGATAGGAGGCTGAGAGTGGTCATGGGAGGATGAGAGGTATCATGAGTGGTGGCTCTCAGAGCTGGAGACATATGGGCTAAGCTGGTGCTCGTAGCTAGAAGGGTCTGCTCAGTGGAAGACTCCATTAAGGCTGGGGGCAAAGGGACTCCTGAAGGAGAGCTCATTGTTACAGATTCGGCAGATGCTGTTGGCAAAGACGCTAGGTGTGGTGACTTTGGTTCCGTAATGACTTTTGCCTGGTGTGGGTCACTCTCGTTCTTAGGATCTGCTGTTTTACTACTGTGGAGCATTGCCATGGATGATGCCATAGTCCACGTCCTAACTGAAGTCCCAGAAGTCTCCCTTGCCCTGGACAGGGCTTGAGTAGAAGATGAATCTGGTAAGGTTGTTTGTGAGATAGAAGATGGGGTAGGGGTAGATGGGGCAGGAGTAGATGCCATCAAGGATATTGGTAAAGGTGATGGTGAGGAAGACAAAGTCACATCTGAGACAGACTTCAGTAGAGGAGAAGAGATCCTCGTTGATGGTAGGGTTGATGAGAACAACTGGTAGAATTGTGACACTGAAGGCTGAGGTAAAGGGGACCTTGATGGAGAAGATGAGTCACCAACAGATCCAGCATCCATGTCCAGAAGAACCAAAGTGTTTGGCACATTAATGGTGGGTGTGTAGGATGGAGGGTTGGGAGTACGCATAACCAGTGATTCAGTGGAAGACTGGGCATACTCTCCATCATAGGATGAGGCATTATTTCTTTCAGTCTGAGCATGAGAAGAATATTCTAAATGTGAAGAGTTGGAGATTTTAAGGTAAGAGGTTGAACTCTCCCTTATGTCTGAGGATGAACTGTTGTCTGTAATGGACAGTAATGCCCGTTCTCCTTTGGTGAAAGTAGATAAAACATAGGTGTGATCTGTGTGGTCACTGGAAGTCCTCTGTTCATTACTTGTGCCACTCACTTGACTATAACTAATTCCAGTGACTGCAAAGGAAAAAACCAAAGTTAGGTCAACTAAACAAATAAAAACCAAACAATGCCATCGAGTCAATTCCAACCCATAGGCAACCCCACTGGGTTTCCAAGGCTCTATAAATCTTTATGGGAGCAGACCACCCCACCTTCCTTCTGTGGAGCAACCGGTGGGTTCAAATCACTGACCTTTTGGTTAGCATCCAAATACTTTAACCACTATACAACAAAAGCTCCTTAATTAAACAAACAAGAACTCTAAAATAGACAGACTTCCAATGTCCTTTCATGAACATAAGTGAGATGAAATACTTTCTCGAGAGGTGGTTTTCAATGGCAAGCACTCTGATTAGGGACCATATGGGATGGCAGAACTGTCAGTGTCTGCTCTGAGTATATTCACTCCTCCTGTAAGGAAAAGTGGTGGCAGCAAAAGAAATGGTATTCAAAGAAAAGTCGGGGCTAGGAGCCTAAGGACCGGGAATAGGCCCGAGTTCCTTTCACATGCTTTTTTGGATAAAAGCACACTGATATTAGAAAAGGTCTTAAGACCCCAAATAGAACAACTGTTATGCCTAAATGGAAAAGGAAAATGCTCCTAACTTCCCACTCTGTGTAATGAGATAGTTCTTTCCCAGGAGATTTGCTTTAGCCGCAAAATGGCTGGTCGTCTTCATTTTAAGCCTCCTGGCAGACTTCATCCCAAATGCCTACGGTAAGCATATGTGCATGTGGAGGGATAGGGGAGAAGCAGTCTGAGGAGGGCTGTTCATCTTCCTAAAGGGGAAGAACCCAGAAAGTTCTCCTCATAAAGAGCTTGTAAGGTACTTTCTGGGTTGACAGAAAACATAATCATGGTAGGACTGTGAGTAAATTGGCAAATAAGCTGCAGGAATGTGGAAAAGAGAGTTTCTGCTACAGAGACATTACCTCCAAGGACAGATGAGGCAGCCAGTGAACTTGATGTGAGGTCTGTGTCCTTGGTCATGTCCAGGTGCTGTGTGGCACTCTCAGTTTCTCTGAACACCGAGGCAGAGTTCCCCACTTCTCCAGAAGTTGTGCTCCCATTGGTGAGCGATCGCAGAGTCCGCTCTCCATTTCCAGTAAAAGTGGCTGACGTGTGTGGGCTGTGAGGGTGAGAAGCCTTTTCCTGTGTGTCTGAGCTGCCTCCCAGCTGATGTTTGTCCTCAACGGCTAAAGGAAGATTGAAACAAGGAATGGCCAATAAATACAGGGATTGGTGGTATTAGCGGCTATCCAGTCAGCTCCCAACTCATGGCAACCCCATGCATAGCAGAACAAAACACTGTGTGATCCAGACATAGGGTTTTCACTGGCTGATTTTCAGAAGCAGATCACCAGACCTTTCCTCCTACTGTCTTATTCTAGATGCTCCACTAAAATCTGTTCATCATCATAGCAACAGACAGACAGGCAGTGGCTGTGCATGTTGTACATTGTCTGGAAATTGAACCCAGGTCTCCTGTATGGAAGGCAAGAATTCCACTGATGAACCCTTTCTGCCCCTAAATACAGCAATAGAGTAATACTACTGTATATGAAATTGAGTCTCAGAAAAAAGCCCTACTTCCTAGACTGTATGAGCCAAAACGCTTCCCTATGCAATCATCAGGGTCTTTGAGACTGACAATGTGGAAAAGCAAAATATGTGTTGTTTTTACAAACATGTAGCCATGACTGAAACCTCAAGAGGAACTACAGATCAGCATATCTGTTCACATGACCCGGATTTATGGGAAACTTTATTACTTCGGTGAACAGGATCAATACCATATTTCTGCTCAGTGATACATAATAAATAGAGATTATGTCAGGAAAATTGGTGGTGGTGGTGGTGGAGGAAGCAAGTAGTGGGCACAGACTAACAACCCTACTGGGACTTTAGACACTCTGAGGCCCAGGAGGGAGGCACACATTAGTCAGAAGCCTTCACCTCCTGGTAAGACGTGCAACACATGAATTAACATGGGGCCTCTCATTCTGTAGACTTTGCCTTAACACATCAGTGAGAAATGGCATTGTGGTTGGAGGTTAAAGTTGGTTTGGTTTTTGTTTTATTATTTTTTAATGCATTTGTTCTATTTTATCAATGGGGATGGAAGAGGGACAAATGACACATAAATATATATCCTTTCCTTCCTTTTTTGGGTATATTTTATGCTATAAGCTTAAAGAATCTTAGAACAAAAAGGGATCATAGGTTATCAAATAAACCCCTCTTTTCAGCTATGAGGAAAATGGGGCCCAATCTCTTCTTGGCCTCAATACCTCCCAATCTATCTCTGAGAAAACAGGCTCTTTTCTGGATTCCTACTTCCATTCTCAGCCCAGGCTAGCCCTTAACATCCTAGGGACACACCTTGATGGAAAACAGATGTAAAGGTGAGTTTCAGGTGAGATTATGATAGGTTTGACTTCACTGATAGGCAGGAATGAGAGTGGGGACAGAGACGTACAGTGACTTAGACAAACAATGACAAAACTAGAGACCAGGGAAAGATGTCAGGTCCAGGCTGAAGGGTCACCAGACCTATGCAAAGCCAGCCAGGAGAGGCTGAAGAGCTCAGTGCATCTGAGCACAATTTCTCCAGGCAAAGAGAAAAAGTTCTTGGCTTGGGAAATCTTAAAATGCTCTGGGGTAAATTAAGTCCAGGCATACAAGCATGTCAGGGTTACAGACTTAACCAAGTGGAGAGTCATGCCCTGAAGCAGGGACTGTATCTGAATCCAAAAGAGGAACCAACCATTGATGCTGATGTTGGGTTGTAGAATCAGTCAGCCTGGGCTGATTCTGAGAAAACAAGATAAAGCACTATTAACCCACAGTGAGATGTTTCAGGAGTGAATCTATTGCTTATCTAGCTCTTTATAATTGAACTCCAAGATGTGCTCACATTGAAATCACATTTTCCAGGCTAACCAACTAAGTGTGAACTGCAGACAGAAAGAGGACTGAAGAGATATCAAAGGGAAAGGCCACCAAGTCTGTAAAAGGGAAAGGGACCCAAGGTCTTGATCTGAGAGGGTAAAATTCTGAGCCCCACAGCTGTGAGTGTGACACAGGAGAGCATAAACATCATCCACCTGTGTGGCTAGTCTTTCATGATAAGCACATGATTTTCCACTTCACGAGTGTGATAATAAATGCTAATTTTCCTCATCAATTAGGATTCTCACATGGGGGAAATGGAGCTATTCTTAGTGGTGGAGAAGCAAGAATTTAAACTCATGATCAGCTTAAGTGATAAGTTAATGGATTTTGGCTTTAATCAACATATGCTTTACATTGATAAGGCTTCTGAGAATTGTTTTTTCCTAATTACTTTACATAAACATGATTAAAAAGGACCATTAAAGTAAAGGTTTCTCAAATAGAGAAATGAGACTCATCAAAATTCAAAACGTTTGTGCTGCAAATGATATCACCAAAAAGGTCAAAAAGATAACCCATGGAATCAAAGAAAATATCTGCAAATGATATATCTGATAAAGGACTAGCATCCAGAATATACCCTCTTACAACTACATCAAAAAAATGATTCAAAAACAGTCAAAGGATTTGAAGAGACATTTCCAAAGAAGATATACAAAAGGCCTTTCAGGAAGATATATAAAAGGAAACTTTCAGGAGTCCGAGGCAGGAGATTGGATTATGGACAGGACTGTGGAGAGCCCTGCCCATAATCCAATCACATAATGTATGATTGAATGTGTCCATAATCCAGGCACACATTCAAAATGGGGTGGTTGGCTGCTATCTTTGAGAGAGGCACTGGGGCCTGTTTCCTACTCAGGTCAAAATCCGACGTGCAAGAGATTTGGTTGTTATGCACTGCATATGCTTCCCTTGTTTCAGTCATCCATGACTGATCTGTTTCCAACCAATTTGAAGCCCTGCTTCATGCCCACTGTTGTTGTTAGCTACCACCAAGTTGGCCACTGACTCAAGGTGACCTCAAGTGTTATAGAGCAGAACTGTTCCACAGGATCTTCTTGGCTATAATCCTGACAGAAGCAGTTTGCTAGGCCTTTCTTCCATAGCACAGCTGAGTGAGTTTGAACTGCCAACTTTTAAGTTAGCAGCGGATCACAAATCACTTGCACCACCCAGGCACCTTTCATACCCACTCAAAAAAAAAAAACAAAAAACAAACTCACTGCCATCAAGTCGATTTGACTCACAGCTACCCCTCCTTGGGTTTCGGAGGCAGTATCTATACAGAAATAGATTGCCCAATCTTCCTTCTGAAGAGTGGCTGGTGGATTTGAACCACCAGCCTTCTGGTTAGTAGTCAAATGCCTTAGGCACTATGCCACCAGAGGTTCACTAGGATGGCTGTAATAAAAAAGCTGAACAACAACTATTGGCAAAGATGTGGAGAAATTGGAACGCTCAAATACTGCTGGTCATAGTGTAAAATGATGCAACTACTTTGGGAAAAACTTTGGCAGTTTCTCAAAAGGATAAACATAAATACCACATGACTTAGCAATTCTAAGAGAATTAAAGCACATGCCCACACAAAAATGTGTATGAGAATGTTCACAGCAGCAGTATTTATAATAGCCAAAAAGTGGAAACAACCTAAATGTCCATAAATTAACAAAATAAACAAAATGTAGTATAATATAGTATATTCATATAATAAAAATTATTTAGCCATAAAAAGGAATGAAGTACTGATTATGCTACATTGTGGATGAATCTCGAAAACATTATGCTGAGTAAAAGAGCCCAGATACAAAAGGCCACATATTAAATGATTTCATGTATATGAAAGGTCTGGAATAAGCAAATCCATAGAGATGGAAAAGTAGTAAGTTCCCAGGGGCTGGAGGGAGGATGGAATTGGGAGTGGCTGCTAACAGGTACAGTGTTCCTCTCTGGGGTGACAGATATGTTCTGGAGTTAGAGAGTGGTGATGGTTGCACAACTTTGTGAATATACTAAAACCACTGAGTTGCAAACATTAAATAGGTAATTTGTATGGCATTATGAATTATATCTCAATAAAGCTATTTTAAAAAAGGGGGGTGGATGGGTTTCCCCTGATGAATGTTCACACCAGGGGTGAACAACTCATAAAAAAGTATTGTTTTTATCTTCTAGGAGCCCTGTGATTGAGGCAGGGCTGGGGACAGGGAAGGAGCTCTGTGGGAACAACAGTAAAACACTCAGCTACTAATCAAAACATTGGCAGTTCAAACCCACCACTGGGTTTGTGGGAGGAAGACCTGACAATCTGCTTCTGTAAAGATTTCCAGCCTAGAAAACCCCATGGGGCAGTTCTACTCTCTAACACATGGGGTTGCTATGAGTTGAAAATTTACTCAACAGCACCTAACAACAACAACATGGGGATGGGGAGCAGGCGGTAAGAGGACATGGTCTCTGAGCTGTATCTGGGAGGGGCAGAGGGCAGCAATGGCTCCTTGGAGATGTAACAGGAAGAATTTTGGAATATATAGGCATATTTGTATCAACGTACTAGAAGAATGACTTAAGAGTAATAAAACTGGAGGGACCCAAGGAAGTTATTTCATTACTGCATGGCCTTACTGTGCCACAGGGAGCTCCTGAGTAGTACCAACAGTTAATACACTTGGCTGCTAATGGAAAAGTTGGAGGCTAGAGTCCACCCAGAGACACCTCAGAAGAAAGGTCCGCCAATCCACTTCCAAAAAAATCAGCTACTGAAAATTCTGTGGAGCACAGTCCTACTCTGACACAAATGGGGTCGCCACGCATTGGTGTCAACTTGATGGTAACTGGTTACCAGTGCTTTGCCACAAAGATCACAAACATAGTGAGTCCCCTCTCTCCTCGGTGGGGTTCAGTTTTATGAAGTGAAAACTCACTTGAACGCTCACCACGTGATGCTGAGGAATCTAGGCTTCTTGAGGAAAATGTAGACAAAGAGTCTGTGGATGGCTCAGAGTAATTCCTATCCCCCACCATGCTTCCTTCAGACTGTGGGGCAGAGTCAGAGAACTGGGTCCAAACTGAAGAGAAAACTGAAGAGTTCACAGCTTCAGGAGATGAAGTCGAGCTTCCTGTCACATTTACAAATGTCTTGTTGTTGGTCAAGGACCAGTGTGCTGTGCTCTCTCCACCTTCAATGGATGGTGCTGATCTAGACACAATCTCAGTCTGAGAAACGGAACTTCCACTGCTTGCATCAGAGCTGCTGGCAAGCTGATGTCCTCCAAAGGCTGTGAAGTTACCATGGAAAAAAAGAAATGCCACCATTATTGGACGTGAAAGAGAATCTTCAACAACTGAGAAGTGATTCCTTTCTTACATTCCCTTTGCCAAGGAACCCTGTACAGCACTTGTTATATATATAACCAGACATGTATTTTCATACTCTAAACAATGATTTCAAAACTTTCTAGTGTCAACAAATAGCAATATCTCAATAAAAGGTGGTGAAGCGGGAAGTAGGAGGTCAGTGTTTTAAAATGACATGTGCAAAGAGGCTTATAGGCTTATAGGCTTGAGTATTTTATTCTATTTTCCCTAAAAAGTATTCAAGGGAGTGTCATTATGCTAGCAAATACAATATGCATAGTGCACACTCAGAAAACTCTAAAGCAGTTCTAATATTGGAAAAGATTATTCTAATAAATTCTGAAATATAGCAAAATCAAATTAACTATAGGGAGTAAATAAAACCCATAGATTTGGGAAACATATCTGCATGTTTTAATTGTAAAGATGATCCATACACAAAATAACAAGGTCATTTTAGAAGCAGTCTGTCTCTCACTGGACAGAATGACTGCTGCAGAATGAAAAGAAGGTGGAACTGGCAGGGAGAGCCCTGAAGTGAGGGGTAGAGTCTGCTGTGACTGAGCCCAGTGACCGTGCACTCATTTACCCAACTCCTCTGAGCCTCCGTGTCCCCA
Organism: Orycteropus afer afer; assembly: GCF_000298275.1. Taxonomy (NCBI): domain Eukaryota; kingdom Metazoa; phylum Chordata; class Mammalia; order Tubulidentata; family Orycteropodidae; genus Orycteropus; species Orycteropus afer. The sequence continues at coordinate 2,091,947 of NW_006921832.1, forward strand.
TCTACAAAAAAAATGAGAGGGGTGATACTTGTTCGACTTCCTGTATGATGTTCTCATAAGGATGAAAATCAAAATGTAATAACGTGGTATTATAGGTAAAGACTGGAAATGGTTTTGACGCAACCTCAAGAAAATTCATGTATTTAAAAACGTTCACAGCAGATGAAGCAAAGTTTGAACACTTACTTGGGGAATCACTTTGCCAAAATCCCATGGAGATCTCAGAAGATATGAGTCCAAATCCATTTTCTGTTGATGGTTCAATGGATTCTCCATTCCCTAGATTCCCAGTCACTCTACTATGCCTGCTGGAGTCCTCTACAGATGGTGAAGAATGGACTGATGCTGAAGTGGTACCAATTTCGGAGGACTCGGGGAAGTGTTCTGTCTCATTTACAGGTCCTAGGCTGACAGGTAAAGACTGGACCATCCTGGGGACACTATCGGTGAACATGGTGGCATCATACATAGTCTTTGTCTGACTGACTGAAGGATTATTGAAGGCAGTGAAATTATTTAGCATCTTTATACTTCCAGAAGCTAAAACAGAAAAAAAAAAAAAAAAACCTTCAAACCTAAGAGGTTTAAGAAAATCAGGGAAGTATCTACATAAAAATAATGTTTCTTAGATTTTAGTAGATAAATCTAGGGACAGTGATTCAAAGGCCACCAAACATGGAAAGATGCTCAACATCATTAGCCATCAAACCAAAACCAAACTTACTCCTATCAAGTTGATTCTGACTAATAGCAACCTGCAGTGGGTTTCTGAGAGTGTAAATCTTTACAGAAGTAGATTGCCCATCTTTTTCTACAGAGCAGATGGATGGTAGGTTTAAATTGCTGACCTTCTGGTTGGTAGCCAAATGCCTTATCCACTACACCACCAAAGCACCTTCAGAGAGATGCAAAACCACAAAGAGATACCATTTCATTCCCTGTGGGATGACTAAGATTAAAAAAAAAAAAGAAAAGAAAAGAACAAATATTGCTGAGTATGTGGGAAAATTAAAAACCTTACCCATTGCTGGTGGAATGAAACATGGCACAGCTATTGTGGAAAACAGTGTGCCGGTTTCTCAAAAAATTAAAAATAGAACTACCATATGACCCGGAAATTCCACTCCTAGGTTTATAACCAAAAAACTTGAAATCAGAGACTCAAAAAGAGACTTGTACACCAGTGTTCACTGCAGCACTATTTACAATACCCAAAACATTGAAAGAACCTAAGTGTCCATCAATGGATGAATGGATAAGCAAAACAGAATGTTGT
>NW_006921832.1:2100285-2111302 GCF_000298275.1 Orycteropus afer afer
GTCTACTTTGGACAATGTTTCCAAGCTATTCATAAAGTTGCCCGGTAATGTATCAGACAGTGTTTCTCTGCTATTCATAAGGTTTTCCCTGGCCAATATCTGAGAAGTGGATGGCCTCCTCCTTCTTCCTAGTCTGTCTTAGTCTGTAAGCTGCATTGAAACCTGTGTACCATGTGCAACTCTGCTGGTGTCTGAAACACCAGTGGCACAGCCTCAAGCCTCACAGCAATGTACAAGCCCCACAGGATGACAAACTGACAGATAAATTTGTCTCCCTTAGCTGTTGGAAACCTCTGCACCCTCCCCTTACCTAATTCCTACCTGGAACCTGCCACTGTGGTCCCCAGCTGCTCCCTCTTTTTCCTGGCTTTAGGGAGCTTGGGGCTTGCCTTGCCTCCCGTCCCTTTTACCTGGATATCCTGCCACTTGGGAGGGTCCCTGACTCTCCTGCTCCCTCCTTTTCCTGCCTAGGAAGCTTGGGGCCTAGTCTTGCCTCCTGCCCCTTTTTACCTGGATATCCTGCCACTCCTGAGGTCCCCGAGGCCGCTCCTGCTCCCTCCCTGTTCTGGAGCTAGGGGGCTCTAATAGTTTAGCTTAACTAGTAAAACATGTCTGTTTTGAGCATTATGCTCTTTTAAGAACTATATAAATGAGATCAAATTGACAAAAGCAACTTGAAAGATTAGATAGGAACCTTAGGGGCAGTGGATTTATGTTAATAAGGAAAGAAAATTCAGAAAAGGAAGATGAAAGTGTTTGCACAATTCAAAGAATGTAATCAATGTCACCACATGGCACATGTAGAAACTGTTGAACTGGTATGTTTTGCTGTGTATATTCTCAGCAATCTCACACACACACACACACACACACACAATCTAGAGGCTGTGGATCTAATATAGATACAAACACTGGAGCAACCAGGACACATTTATTCACTCTCTCCTCACCAGCTCTAAGTCTCATAAACTAAGTAGAGAAGCAGTGAAGTCATTTACCAATCACAATGAAAATCTTGTGCTCAACCTAAAAGGAAAATGGGAGAGACTTTACATTTTTTGCCTTGGTTTTTATAGAGGGAGGCAAACACTTCTACTCCTGAATTTCACAGTAAAGCTTAAATAGGACAGGGCTCATGATAAGGCACAGTGTAATTTTTCTTCTTTTTTTCTTTTGTTTTAGCACCATAACCCTTGTTTTCAAATGCTATTATACATTAAAACCTGATATATAATATGAATAAAAGTGGGGCTGTTCCAAGGCACCCACTCCTGGCTCACCACTGAGGGAGCCTAGGGCTTTATAGAACATAGGTGGAACACTGCTGGCCCAAAATAGTAACTCCCAGCCTCATTGGCATCAAAGACTCTATTCCACCACAGGGCCATGATAAACCTTATGTTTTGAGAGCCTGTTAACAAAACTGCACTTATTAAGTAACATAACTTCTGATCAGCAGGAGATACTCATTGTTACCTCACTCATTTGATTTAATTCCATCCATAAGCACACAGGCTTCATGATTTTAGTTAGGCTCATCAGACTTTGGAGACCAGTTCACAACACAATATACTACTCCAACGGGCCCCTAGGAGATCAAGGACTTCAGGTTGGGAACAGTTTTTCAACACCTAACGAAACAAAACGGATGGCAGCTGCTGAATAACTGTCAAGAACTTGAAGATCAAATTACACACTGGTGGTCAAAATCCATACTATGATCTGCTAAAGTATAAGTAACTCATTGAAGGCTCCCTTCCACAAAGAACTATACAAAAGGACACCCTGAGAACTGATAATCAGGAGGGTATGTTGAAATCCTCACTCCAAAGGACAGTTAGTTCCTAAGCTAGGAACCAGCTGCAGGAACGCTTAGTGAGTAGGTAGAGGCATAGCTGGCAAGTTTCAAAGGCAAGAAAAGAGGGTGATTTGCTTTATGGGAAAAATAACAAACAACTATTCTACACCTCTATAGTGAAAGCATTTAAGCTGTTAATTGTGACCCAGAAAAGGGAAGAAAGAAGTGGTCATTATAAACTGTTCTCTGAAGACCATTACTATGTGCAGTTGACCTGGACACAAAAACAGAGTCCCAGGCTATCCAAGCCCATTCTTATTTAAAAAACAAATACAAAATAAAACTAACAAACACTTGCAAACCTTCCGAGTATAAAAAAGTAAAAGCACTGTTGTTGGGTGCTGCTGAGTCAATTTTGACTCACAGGAATTCCACGTTATAGAGTAGAACTGCTCCACAGAGTTTTCCAGGCCACAATCATTATGGGAGCAAATCACCAGGTCTTTCTCCCATAGAGCCATTGGGTGGATTCGAACTTCTGGCCTTTTGATTAACAGCTGAGCACTTAACTGTTGTGCCACCCGGGCTCATTAGAAAAGATTTATTGTATATATTCTCAAATCCTCACTCTCAGAGCTAACCTAGAGTTATCTTCTGTATCCACCAAATTTCATCAGATTGCTGGGTGTTCTTTCAATACTTTTATTTCCAGAAAATGGTATGATTCCATCCATTCATTGTTCCCACCAAAATGCAGTGGCAGTTATGTTTGACTCAGCCTGAATACCCCAGGCTTGTTAACCTGCCGTGGTTTTAGCAAACCAGTGACCACAAAAACACAATCACAAAAGCTGCAAAAGCTGAAAGTCACAAAAGGAAAATTATGATGTTTTCCTTAACCTTAAGGGCTCTGTAAAACATCAATTTACCTGATCTCATCATTATCATCATTATTAAAAGCTACCCTTTATTGGCCAATTACTATGGGCCAGGCATTGCACTAAATACTTTATACACATAATCTCAGTTAATCTTCATAGTTAAATTACGAAAAGAATATGAATACTTCAATAGAGTTGTTGCCTCTTAGTAAACAGAGTAAATGTTGGGTCAAAATCAGCTACTATCACCACTTACATTAATAAATGAATGCTGCCTAAATAAATCTAAGGGGAAATTTACTATGTTTCTAATCAAGAGGCCACCAATTTTGATTATTATAATTGCCCTTCATTGCTTATTTCTATCCTTGAACCAGCCATTCAAATGGGGAGGGGGAAAAAAAAAACAACTATCCATTTGAGAGCAGAAATAAGCCAGGTTCCCTAATCTTTTTTTAGAGGAAGTGAAAAGATCATTATGGGTCACTCCCCAAGCATAACACCCAACACTGGACCCTCATCTCATGCATACATCAGAATGCTCAACCTTGACTCGCCTGCTATCCAGAACGTGCCAAAATTATAGCTGATGCAACCGGTATTTGAGAACGATACGTTCCATCAACAATCTTCTGAATTATTTTAAATGTTCTTTGTCTTTACAAAGTGAAATTACCACAAAGCAATTTACCTGGACCACATTAGCTCAGCTACCCACAGAAATACTTTCATGAGTTAAGATCCATTATTACATCCTCTGCTTCTCTTGAAGATCTATAGACAAGATCACCTTTTATAGAACATTAGCACAATTTCCAAAAAATGGCAATTGAAGGCATTTTCCATCATGATTGTCAATGTTCCTTCCATAAATATTCCTCTTAGAATTTACTGCTCACAAAGCACTTATGCCTACAGATAAAACCATATGCTTACTTTACCTGACAACAACTGCACGCCCCACTTGGTTTCCCTTTGTGCCTTGGTTTCCAGGAAGCTCAGTACTAAATTTAGTGCTCAATGGTAGCCACTCTCACACAATTCAACATACACACATCTCTTTCCACCTTCAAAAAAGAGCTTTTAACTGTTTGTTGCTTCATTTATTTCCCCCACCTCTGTCTCAATGATCAAATAGTACCTGTTCATGATAGAAAATGTGGAAAGCATAGTAAGATGTAAAGCAGATAGAAAAAAAATTCAAACGGTTTCCGATACTTTTTATAAATCTGTTTTAGTTGCCTGATCTGATACCTGCTTTAATACTGAAAGTCATACCATATATTTCTGGAAGCAAGTAACTTCTGGCTCTCCCAGCCTCAGAAGAGGTTGTACTGTGTGTTTTTGCACAGCAGAGTACGGAATGAAAGGAGTCACAGAATAGAAAGGCTGAATGTGTTTGGAGTAATGGATGCTGAAACTAGAAAGAGTTTTTAAGATCACCTGGTCTAATCCCCTCATAACACAACTAGGGACCTTGTCTGTTAGCCCATCCACTTCACGCCAGGCTCCTGGCTCACCATCCTAGTGCTCACCAAGTGAGAACATCACTAATCTGACTGATCCAAGAGCCAGGACTTTCACTCAGTCACATTTACTAGTAGGTGGAGTGGCCAAGTGGCCAATGGCACAAGCCCCCACTGTGTTCCCTTTCTTCCATACAGCTGGCTGGCTGGGTCAGGTTGACTATGGGTCTGCCTTTGGCAAGTCCTGCCACCTCGTTCTCAGCACTCTTGCCCATATGCATAGAGTTCCTACATCAAGGTAGTAACATCTCAAGTTAGATTTAAAGGGAGGCAGGAGGTATATCAGGAATCCTTGGATGGTACAAATGATTAAGCTCTCAGCTACTAACCAAAAGATTGGTGGTTCGAGTCCACCCAGAGACACCGCAGAAGAAAGACCAGGTGATCTACTTTTAAAAGACCACAACCACTGAAAACCCTATGGAGCACAGCTCTACCATGACAAACATGGGATTGTCGTGAGTCAGAACTGACTTGACGGCAACTGGTTTGGTTTTAGGAACTAAATCAAAGCTCTGTTTGGGGAGTTAGCAGATGCTAACTCAACTGAAAATAAAGCAGAACATTAGTGTGGCTTCAGTTTCTTGTTCATGTCTTATCCAGGATCACCACAGGGAGGATACAGGATCATTTATAGCCCCATCTAACTCTGTCCAAAGCCCTCTCCAATATCTAAGAGAGGCAGAACCTGACCTAGAACAGAAAACTCAGCTCCCAAAGGAGGAAAAGAAAATGCTTAGAATAGAATCAAGGTATATGAAAGATACTGGTGAGGGGTGGGAACCAAACTCACTGCCATCAAGTCAATCCCGACGCAGAGCAACCCTTCCTTGAGTTACCAAGGCAGTATCTCTACGGAAGTAGATCGCCCAATCGTACTTCCAAGGAGTGGCTGGCGCGTCTGAACTGCCAACCTTCTGGTTAGCAGTCAAATGCCTTAGCCACAATGCCACCAGAGCAACCCCTGAAAGATATGGAGGAACTCAACAAAAATTTAAAGTATATGGTTCTAAAAAAGGATGAATGCCCAAAGAATCTGAGGACCAATTACATTTTAATGTTGAAAAAATACACAGGTGAATATATAGTAAAATCCAATAAAGTTGGAAAGGCTAATTTTCAAATATACCACATTAGTGGGTTAAATTTAAATTATAAATATTAAATGACCCAACCAGAATCAAAGTGTAGCTACCTAGAAAACACTTCCTTCCACTGTTCAGTAAAGTTGGTTGTAAATCATGGAACCGCAGAGCTATGGGGCTGAAAAGGATCACAGCTTTTATCTAATTCAACCAATGTTTATGAATAATCTTAAAAACCAATCTCCTATAAACATGAATCATAAATTATATCCATATCCAGTTAGCAGGAAACTGTGTACAGGGTATACAGAAGATTGGCTGATTTTAAAATAGGTTTTACAGAAAGTATCTCTGGGTTCAGTTTTTGCTTTGATGGCATAAACCCAATGCCTAGCCTTGCAAAGTATTCATAAAAACCTCTGACCTACAAAATTTGGAAATGGCAATCTCTGAAACAACCTAGCCTCCATTTCCCAACAATATTGCCAGTCTTCTCTGTCTGCTCCCTGCAGCATTGGTAGGAAAACACAAGCAGCGCAAACAAAATCTAAATAAATATTTCTTAGGGAATAGAAAAGAAAGGTTGTTTCCAATTTTGGTCCCTGGCTGCATCTGTCCTGTGAAGGTATTTGGGCATGTGCTAAACCCCATTACTTATCAAGTGCACCTTGTCCTGGCATTGGGGCATTGGGGAATGTAAGAGAAGTAAAAGACTCAGCCTGTGTACTCAAGAGGCTTACAATCTATCTGGACAGATGACGCATTAGCGAACCAAATATTACAAGGTGTATAGCAGAGTCTATCAATCACTGAGGATCAGGAGGGTTGAAGCAAAGTTTCATAGAACTAGAACACCTGAGGTCAGGTTTAAATGATGGGTAGAAACTGCATTGGCAGAGAGGGATGCCACAGCTGCATTTATTAATATGTCCTGCAAACACTGGCATTCAGTGTTTTTTTCTCCCCCAGAGAAATGTACACCACATTTTCTCTGCAACTGAAAGAAACATATTTACAATAATGGAGAAGAACTAAAAATCTAACTCTCCTTATCAAATGATATAATGCCATTATCCCAGCCGTGGTCTCTTGTCTAAGAATAAAATCAGATGCCATTGAGTTCACTCTTAGTCGTGGCGATCCCTTGTGTGTCAGAATAGAACAGTGTAAGGTTTTCAGCGGCTGAGTTTTGGGAAGTAGAGTGTTCAGCCTTTCCCCTGAGGTGCCTCTGGATGGACTTAAACCAATCTTTTGGTTAGCAGCTGAGTGTGTTAACCATTTGCACTACCCAGGGACTCCTAAGAATGCACATCAGTAACAGTCAGTCTTCGTTATATGTGTATGTGGGTGTGTGTTGAGGGTTGAGGGTGCAGAAAGCAGTTAAATAAAACATATTTTTAAGGTGAACTTAAATACTAGGATAAACTTGCAGATAGTACTTTTATTCCAAATATTTTACATTACAAAAAAAAAAAAAAGACCCACTGGTAGTGAGTCAATTCTGACTCATAGCAACCCTATAGGACAGAGTAGAACTGCCCTATAGGATTTCCAAGGCTGTGATTCTTCACAGCAGCAGACTGCCATGTCTTTCTCCTGAGGAGCGGCTGATAGGTTTGAGCCACCAACCTTTCAGTTAGTGGCCAAGAGCTTTAACCACTGCACCATCAGGGCTCCCACAGTGAAGACAATTCTGCATCATGTCTTTCCCCGTTAGCCTCTATGATGAGTATGCAGCTAGCTAGGTGTACTCATCTATTTATTTCTATTTTGAATGATTTCAGAGTGTTAAGTTGGGGGTGGGAGAACTCACGTGAAGAACGGTCTGAGGAAGGGCTGTAAGCTGAAGTCCTGGAGAAATGTGGTGAGGAGAGCTCTGGTCCTGAGGAGCTTTTCTTCCTGGAGAACGTGGTCTGTTCTCCCCTCTCCAAAGCAGGAAGAGAGGACTGGCTCAAAACAGAAGTGGCAGCCACTTGGGGGTGCACAGTTGCTTCTTTTGAGACCCCCTTCCCCATGGTCAGTGAGAGTGTTCCACTCTCCGTTTGAGAAGGGGTAATTCTTTCTTCTGACTCTGAACTGCTGGATGGCGAGTGAAGCTCTTCCAACACTGAAATCAGATGGCAAGAATTATGAAGATCCACCAGCAGACTTCCAAACATTTTAATAATCTTTTAGTGGGTTCAGCACCGACCTCTACAAAATGTGTAGACATGGGAAGAAATTAGAAGCAATTATTCATTCTAACGAATGAATTATTAACTCATTAACTCCTGAAAGATCACAAACCAAGACAAAGACTGTTTTTGGGTGTCAGAAGCAAAGACTTTGCATTTTGTAGTACAATTATCAAAAAAGGGGCACATTGAACCTAAGTATCAGATGACATACGTAGTCCATGGGTGCAAACGGTTAAGCATGCAACTACTAGCTAAAAGGTTGGCAATTCGAACCCACTAAGAGATGCCTTGGGAGACAGGCTTGATGATCTGCTTCCAAAAAGTCACCGTCTTTTTTTTTTTCAATTGTGATTTGGGTGAAAATTTACAGAGCAAATACACTTTCCATACAGCAGTTCACATACACTGTCTCATGACACTGACCACAATTTACCACAATGCAACAGCTCCCGATAGTTACCTCCTCCCTGTGTCCATCGCTCCACGCACTCCTACCCCCTGAGCTGTCTCCCTGTGCATAAACAACCCTTCTTTCTCTCATGCTTATTCTCTCCAAGGAGTATATCTACCTCAGGTAAATGCTCAACTGATATGCCTGTCTATTGTTTGGCTGGAAGCCACAGGTGTGCATTCAATTCCAGACCTGAAGGGCAGCTAGGGCCATAGTCTCAGTGGTTCCAGCAGGCTCCCTCGGGCCAGCAAACCTGTTCCCCACTTTTTTTTTTTTTCCAAATGATTTTGAGTTTTATTCCACATTGTTCTCCCTGTCTATCCAGGATCTCCTACAAAGTCCTCTTCCAAGTGGTTGACAGTAGTAGCCAAGCACAATCCATTTCTTCTGGGCTCATTGTCATATAGGCTGCAGATCAGATGGTGTACCAGTCACTAAGACTAATTGTTTCCATGAATTTCTGTTTTTCTTCATTCTTCATCTAGATGGCAGCTTGCAAGCTTTTAAGATCTCAGTCGCTACTTACCACAGTAGGAGGTGGAACAATGTTTTGTGTAGTATGTTATGCCAATTGAGCTTGGTGTCCTCTGTGACTATGGTTCCGAGCCCATAGGTTCAACTACTCGGTCAAAAGTCACAGTCTTGAAAACCCTGTGGAGCACAGTTCCACTCTGCACACATGGGTCACCAAGGTTTGGAACAGACCTGACGGCAAATAACAGTAACACCACTACCAGGTGACATGAAATCAGATTCTGGTCATTAGGGAAATTATCATAAATGAAACTCCCACTAGCTGTATGACCAATGAAATAGGAAGCATCATGTGCAGAGGTTATAAGCTCTGCATCCATCATCTGTGAATGGAGCACAAAATACTCTCACATGCCTTCTTTACAGAATCAAGTCCCCAATCAGACCTCGTCACTAGGGTATGAATCCTGGAGCCTTCTTTGACGCCTTCATTCTCTACTTTCACACCAGCATCAAGTCCATCAATTTTCCTTTGTGAAATTTCTCTTTACCAATCACTTTCTCTCCATCCCTGCTGTCACTAGGCCATAACTCAGCACCTACTTTCCATGTATGAATTTCCATGTCTTCCTGGGTGGTTCCTCTGACTGTAGGTTCCCTTCCCTCCCCCAGCTTCAAATATCCTGTACGTGACTGCCAGGCAAATCCTCCCCAAGACTGCTTTAATCATATCACTCCCTTGCTCAAAAACATTCCATGACTCTTCCTAGCCCACTAAATCTAAACTGCCTGGTTTCCAAAGTCCTCCATGATTGTCCCTAACCCATCCACACAACTGTACTTGTCACTGCTCCTTTTCTCAGTGTGCAACTAACACCCTCCCCCAGGAAAGGTTGCTGTCTTGCTGCCCCACCTTTCTCTTTCTCTCCTCTGAATCTTCATCCATATTGTTGGGGCATCCCACTTCTCAGACATCCCTTCCATCTGGCTCCAATACAGAGACTTAGGCTCAAACCTCAGCTCTGAAACCTGTTAGCTGTTAGATCTTTCAGCAAATCTGCACCCTCATATTGTCTGTACTTAAAATTCAATTAACTATTGTTGTTGTTGTTGTTATGTGCCATTGAGTTGGACCCAACTCATAGCAACCCCTCCTTGGTTTTCCAAGGCAGTATCACTACAAAAGTAGATTGCCCAACGTTCCTTCCGAGGAGTGGCTGGTGGGTTTGAACCACCAGCCTTCTGGTTAGCAGTCAAGTGCCTTAGGCGCTACACTACCAATCACAAATAAAGCCTCAGTCACCGGTCTGGTCCTTGGCTGGGCAAAGTGGCTCATGGTGATGTGGGGAGTGAGGGGGCAGTAACGGTGGTGGAAATTTTGTTTTCCATGTGTGAATGAAATGAGCATAATCAGCACAAACTCACCTGAGCTGTTCTGGGAATTCAGAACTGTTGCTATCTCAAGTGAGCTCCCACCAAGGGAAATGGTGAAATTTGTTCTGCTTGGAGAGTTGTGTCTTCTTCCAGCATTTACTGTTTTAGGAGTAAAGTTTTCTGGAGCATCCAAAGAAGCATGGCTCTTTCTGGGGGTCTGGCCCATCACAGGCTCTTTGGAAGCTACTGTTGAAAAGTTTACTTGACCCTGATAAAAGGTGATGTTTCCTAAGGGGGGTTCAGTGTTACTTTCTGGCCAATGGTTCTTTACAGCAGCTGAAACAATAAGAAAATGATGGATTAGGGAGATCTTGTTGGCTTCTGAAAAGAAAAGGAAATCTTCAACAAAGACACAATGAGCAGACATATCAGTACAGAAATGGACTTCAGTAAAATAATTTCATCTTTCTTTAATTTCCCCATTAATTATTCCTGCAATGTTGTTGTTGTTGTTGTTAATGTGCCGTCGAGTTGGCCCCGACTCATAGCGACCCCTCCTTGGGTTTCCGAGGCAGTATCACTACGGAAGTAGGATCGCCCAACCTTCCTTCTGAGGAGTGGCTGGTGGGTTTGAACAGCCAGCCTTCTGGTTAGCAGTCAAGTGCTTTAGCCACTATGCTACCAGAGCTCCTAAGAAATTATGGAGCAACAACACAGCATAAAATTAAATTTTGCAGTGAGTGCAATAAATGATGAACGTTAACAGAAAGAGATTAACATGAGGCTCAAGGAAAAGCACTTGAACTTCTGGAACCTGGCAAGCTCAGACAGGGGAGTAGAGAGGCACATCAGGTTGGAGGGATGGGGAAGCATTTCATAAGAGCCAAGGCTGTGGAGCACTAGGACCGTTTTAGTGGTAGGGCAGTAAGAGCCAACAACACCTAACCCTGAAACCTATTCTTGTAGGCAGAAGGAAGGGCATGCACACTTCTGGTAGGACATCTGGAAGATTTGACACTACTTCTAAAATCTGATGTAAATACTTTTGATGCAGTAATTTCATTTTCTTTAAATTCACCCAAAGGTAATACTTAAGAATGCAAAGAGTTTTTAATTTATTTTTCCTTCACCCAAATTACTATGTGTCTACCCTCTAGTTCTGGTAGCATAGTGCCTAAGCTCTGGTAGCATAGTGCCTAAGGCACTTGACTGCTAACCAGAAGGCTGGTGGTTCAAACCCACCAGCCACTC
>NW_006921832.1:2111492-2114149 GCF_000298275.1 Orycteropus afer afer
TACCTTCCCATCTTTACTCACCCCTGGTAGCCATCAACGAGTATTTCTTTATTTCTGAAATGCTTTTTTTTTTTTTTAATTTTTATTGTGATTTGGGTGAAAGCTTACAGAAGAAATTCATTTGCCATACAACAGTTCATACACATTTTGTCTCATGACACTGGCTGCAATTACCCACAATGTAACAGCTCTCTTCCCACTTCTTCCCCATAGTTACCTCTTCCCTGTGCCCTTCCCTCCCATGCACTCCACCCTGCCCCCAACTGTTTCCCTGTGCAAACACTGCCCTTCTGTTCTGCCATAATTGATAACTCCAAGTAGTTTATTTATCTGATATAAATGTTCACCCCATATGCGTGTCTATTCTTTGTCTGGAAGCCACAAGAGTGAATTCAATGCCAGACCTGAAGGGTAATTAGAGGTCATAGTCTCAGGGGTCTTACCAAGCTCTATCAGACCAGCAAACCTGGTCTTTCAAGTAGATTCTAACTCATAGTAACCCCCATTGGGGCAGTAAATCTTTATGGAAGTAGATTACCCAGTCTTCTTTCCATGGAGTGGCTGGTGAGTTTGAACCACCAACTTTCTGGTTAGCAGTCAGATGCCTTAGTGTCACAGCTCTAGGACATATGCCCAGTGGCTGGATTGTTGAATAATATGGTATTTCTATTTCCAGCTTTTTAAGGAAGTATCATACAGTTTTCCACAGTGGTTGCACCATTTTACAGTCCTACCAGAAGTGTATAAGGGTTCCAGTCTCTCCACAGCCTTGCCAACATTTACTGTTTTCTGTTTTTTTGAACTTTGCTATTAGTGCTGGGGTGAGATATCTGTTTTGAGGAGCTCTGGTGGCATAGTGCCTAAGGCATTGACTGCTAACCAGAAGGCTGGCGGTTCAGACCCACTGGCCACTCCTCGGAAGGAAGATTGGGCAATCTACTTCTGTAGAGATGCCACCTCAGAAACCCAAGGAGGGGTCGCTATGAGTCAAAGCAACTCAATTGCCGTAAGTTTGGTTGGTTGGTTGGTTTTTTTTAATGGCTAATGATCATGAGCATTTCTTTATGTTTATTAGCTGCCTGAATGTCTTCTTTGGAGAAACATCTGTTCAAGAAAAATGGAGACAAAGATTTTCCTTCATGGATGCTCATTAGAGCAATGTTTACAACTGAAAAGAAAGAAACAAAAAACTTTCAGTAGGAGATTGTTCTGGTTACCTAGTGCCACTCAGAGAGGAATATATCACAAATGGGATGGCTTTAACAAACAGGAGTTTATTTTCTTACAGTTTGGAGGCTTTAAGTCCAAGTTCAAAGTGCCAGGGTCTAGGGGCTGGGTGAAAGCCCCTCAACCTTGGGGTCCAGCTCTGCCTCCTGCTCCCAGCCCACTGAAGCCAGAGGCATTTCTTCTCTCAGACAGCTGCTGGCTGCTGAGGCTGAGAAGCCCCAAGGTTAACAAGTAAAAAGAGACAGTCCCGATGTTACCAAATCACATGGCAGGCCATTAATTTAAGTCCATTATAAGTCCCAAAGTCGGCAGAGCTTGGCAGGCTGCTGAACAACGAAACGGCTATAATGCAGGGTCCAAGCATGCCATAAGCTAGAGACCATTCCCCAAGACTTCTGCTTATATACAGGAAGCAGACCACATTCCCTAAGACAGCTACTCAGCTGCTCACAGTAGAGTCCACCATGGAGTTGACTGCCAGTCTCATAATGGGGAATAACTACCACCAGCTGCCTAGCCATTCAACAAGGCCCAGCCAAGTTGACACACAAACATAACCACCACAGAGATTGAATCAGTGATGTTACATCCATATGAAAGAAAAGTATGTGGTCATTCAAAATGATGATACATAATAAAGAAAGATGATCTAGAAGTATTATTGAAGTAACAGGCTTCAAAATAGAATTTTAGAGTGTGATCCCATTTTTTAAAAAAACATAATAAAAATAATGTTAAGAAATATGTATAGAATTTTTACTATGTATGTGCCAAACACTTGTTTTACACAGTTTATGAGCATTATTTCATTTAAACCCTGTACAAAGCCAGAGGTATTATCCCAATTTTACATATGAGTCCAAGGAGGCACAGGGAGGTCATGTCCCTTGTCCAAATCACACAGTTAAAAAGCAATAGAGCCAGGACTCCACCAGGCAGCTTGCTCCAAGCCCAGCCCCCTCCTCTCTCAACTTTGTTGTTGTTGTTGTTGTTATGTGCCGTCGAGTTGGACCCGATTCATAGCGAGACCTTCTTGGGTTTCTGAGGCAGTATCACTACGGAAGTACATCACCCAAACTTCCTTCCGAGGAGTGGCTGGTGGGTTTGAACCTCCAGCCTTCTGGTTAGCAGTCAAGTGCCTTAGGCACCATGCTACCAGAGCTCCCCTTCTCTCAACTACAAGGATAAAGTTCTGGAGAGGAGTTTTAAGATGGATCCTCCAAAGGCCCTCTAACTTTCAGTTAGGGATGTTGAAGAAATGTTGTATATAACTATGGACATGCAGTTTATAAATCGGGCATCTATTTAGATTGTTGTTTTTGCTATGTGCCGTCGAGTTGGTCCCAACTCATAGTGACCCCTCTTTGGGTTTCCAAGGCAGTATCACTATGGAAGTGGATTGCCCAACCTTCCTTCAGAGGAGTGGCTGG
>NW_006921832.1:2124350-2125343 GCF_000298275.1 Orycteropus afer afer
AAATGCAAGCCACATAGATAACTTTAAGTCTTCTAGTTGCTACATTTTAAAAGGTAAAAAAGAAACAGATGATATGAATTTTACTAAGTATTTTATTTAATCCAACATATGAAACATATTATCATTTCAACATGCAATCAATATAAAATAATTTGAGATATTTTACATTCTTTTTTATTAAATCTTCAAAATCTAGCACATATTCTACAATTCAGACTGACCACATTTCAAGAGCTCAATAACCACACATGGTAAATAGCTACGATATTGTACAGTGAAGCTCCAAACCAAGGGTTCTCAACATTTCCCCCATTCTAGTCCACTCCTAACAAAAGCAGTGGCTCACCTATTTAATAGGGAGGAACTATGATTAGGAAATATGAAATTCTGACAAACTGTTCTAAGGGAATCATTTCCTCCTAAAAGCCTTCAGAATTACTATTGTTGATGTCTCCTGTCCTGTTTCCTGTAGGTGATAATGAACAGAAGCTTCCTGAATGAGGAGAGGTAAGTTGTCCAGGCTGTTCTGGGGCCCAGTTCTAGGCAGGCAAGCCCCAAACTCAGCTAGATGCAGGATGTGGAGGGGAAGAGTCTAGGGCAACCACATAGGACATTATTAATTTCAACTTGAGACCCTGAGGTTATGGGCAGCAGTGACCTATAGGCCAAGTTCTCTTTGTTCTTCCTATCTGAGCTGCAAAGGCTCCTGGTACAGAGAAGGTGAAGGGCTTTGAGGACTACTTCTCTATCTTTGAGTGATTTGGTGGCATAGTGCCTAAGGCATTTGACTGCTAACCAGAAGGCTGGAGATTCAAACCCACCAGCCACTCCTCAGAAGGAAGGCTGGGCAATCTACTTCTGTAATGATACCACCTCGGAAACCCAAGGAGGAGTCGCTATGAGTCAGATCCGACTGGATGGCAGTGCGTTGTGTTTTCTCTATCTTCTAGGAGCTCTGGTGGTGTAGTGCCTAAGGCATCTGACTGCTAACCA
>NW_006921832.1:2125968-2126942 GCF_000298275.1 Orycteropus afer afer
AAAAAAAAAAAATACATATTATAAACAAATTAAAAGGTAAACAATAATTCCATAGTTTCCTAAATAACTCCGCCACTGAGAACAACTAAAAATGCTGAATACAATATATTTAAAAACATTTCTAAATACATTGTTAAGCTGACAAGTAAGAAATAAAATCTTTTGAGGGCAAAAACGAAACAAATGTGGGAATTCAGAAAGGTGAGCTAATTCTAAAACTGGTAGTTTCCTTAGGATATCTGTTCAATGTTTGTGACCTTGAACTACTGTTCTGATGGCCTGGAATGCAGGAGATGGGAAACAAAGCTCTCAAGGAAGGAGTCTAAAAGGAAACACGTGTATAAAGCTAGGACCCCAAAGGACTGTACTTTGGGTGTAAGGCAAATTAAAACAAACCTGTCCTGCAGAAGGGACACAGCAAGGAACCTGGTCCTTCAATTTGGTTTTAAGTGAAAGAAAAAATAAATTTTACCTGAAAATTTGTAACCATGTGGGTATGGGTATGTAGTATAATTTTACATTACCTGTGTGGTTTAAACCTCAAGGTTAGGATATACTTAAAAGTGGTCCTGAGCCTTGTGAATCTTTCAACTTAAAAACCTCTGAATTATACACTTTAAAGGGTGGATTTTATGGTATGTGAATCATATCATATCATATACATGGTGGTTATGTTTGTGCGTCAACTTGGCTGGGCCTGGTTGAGTGGCTGGGCAGCTGGTGATAGTTATTCCTCATGATGAGACTGGCAATCAACTCCATGGTGGAATCTACCACAAGCAGCTGAGTAGCTGCTTTGGGTATGTGCTCTGCTTCCCGTATATAAGCAGCAGCTTTGGGAATGGTCTCTAGCTTATGGCACCTTGAACCCTGCATGTAGCCGAGTCATTGTTCAGCAGCCTGCCATGCTCTGCAGACCGTGGGACGTACAATAGAATTTGAATTAATGACCTGCCGTGTGATTTGGTAATATC
>NW_006921832.1:2128067-2130161 GCF_000298275.1 Orycteropus afer afer
ATAAATGAAGACAGAATTAAGAATTAGAAGATGAAAAACAAGAGACTAGAGCATCAATGGGGAAGAGATTGTCTGTTTAATAAATGGTTGCTAGCAAAACTAGATAGCCATTTGCAGAAAAATGAAACAAGATCTATACCTCACACCACACACCAAAACTAACTCCAGATAGATCACAGACTTAAGTGAAAGTTAAAACTATAAAGTTCCTCAAGGAAAAGCTAGGGGCAAATTTAGGGGCCCTAATTCATGGCATAAATAGACTGTCAAGCATAACCCAAAATGCACAAACAGCAGAAGATAAAATAGATTAATGGGATCTTCTAAAAATTAAATTTTTACGTGCTTTCAAAAACTTCTCCAAAGGAGTCAAAAGATATCCTACAGATTGGGAAAGGTATCCAGCAATGATATATCTGACAAGGGACTTATCTCTAAAATTTATAGAATACTCTAACACCTCCACAACAAAAAGACAAACAATCCAATTCAAAATGGGCAAAAGACATGAATAGATACTTCACCAAAGAGGATATTCAGGTGGCCAACAAACACATGAAGAAATGTTCACAATCATTAGCCATTAGAGAGATGCAAATCAAAACAACAAGATACCATCTTGCACCAGCACTAGCAGCAACGTTCAACAAGACAGAAAATAACAAATGCTGGTGAGGATATGGAGAGACTGGGACTCTCATACACTGCCAGTGGAACTGTCAAATGATACAACCACTGTGGAAAGCAGTATGGCGATTCCTTAAAAAAGCTGGAATTGGAAATACCATTTGATCCAGCAATCCCATTTCTAGGGATTCCAAAAGAAGTGAAAGCCAGGACAAGAACAGATAATATGCACACCCATGTTCATCACAGCACTATTTACAATAGCAAAAAGATAGAAACAACCTAAGTGCCCAAAAACAGAATGGATAACCAAACTATGGTACATACACACAAAGGAATACTATGCAACCCTAAAGAATAATGTAGAATCTGCAAAACACTGCATAACGTGGATGAACTTGGAGGACATTATGCTGAATGAAGTAAGTCAATCACAGAAGGACAAATATTGTATTAGTTCATTATTGTAAAAAGTCAAGGAAAGGTTTATATATCGAAGGAAACTTTCTTGTTTTCCAGGGGTGGAGGGGAGAGGAGGTAACATTGCTTGATAAGTAGAAACAAATATTGATTTTGGTGAAGGGAAGGGCAATGTATCAAATGTGAGTGATCAACACAGTGGCACTGAGGAAGAAGAAGACAGAAAGAGGTGCATGGGAGGTACAGACAACAAAGATGAACCCTTATACACATACAGTACTGCATTGTCAGTGATGGCAACATTGATCTATGGGTGGATAGATGGGTAGACAGGCTGAACGATCAGGTACATCTAGGCTGGGGGGAGTATGCCCACAACCATGGATAGGGTTTGGCAGACAATGTTTCTACAAGTGTATTTGTATGTGCTGTAAGAATGCTCAGGTATATAGTGAAACTGACAAGGGTCAAGGTTGTGGTGACTTTTGGCACAGCCAACTCTGAGGAGGGAGCGAGTAGTTGGACCTGTGGGCTTAGAATCATGGTCGCAGGGGACATCAAGCGCAATTGGCATAACATACTACACAAAAACATTGTTCCACATCCTACTTTTAAGTAGCTGGGATCTTAAAAGCTTGCAAGTGGCCATCTAGATGCAATGATCAGTTGCTCCTCTATAGCAAAGAAGAATCAAGAAAACCAAAGATGCATGGAAACAATTAGTCCAAGGGACTGGTAGGCCAAGCAATCCTTAGCCTATATGACCATGAGACCAGAAGAACCAGATGGTGCCCAGCTACCACTGTCAACTACTCAGAAAGAGATCTGTGTAGGAGATCCTGGATAGAGTGGGAGAACAATGTGGAACAAAACTCAAAATCATAAAAAAAGAGACCAGGTTTATTGATCTGATAGAGCCTGGTGAAACCCCTGAGACTATGGCCCCTAGAGTCAGGAATTGAACAGGTCTGGAATTGAACCCAGTCCTGTGGCTTCTAGCCAAATAACAGACAGGCATATGGGCTGAACAATTGCATCAGGTAGATA
>NW_006921832.1:2130841-2133645 GCF_000298275.1 Orycteropus afer afer
ATCCTACTTCCGTAGTGATACTGCCTCAGAAACCCAAGGAGGGGTCGCTATGAGTCGGGTTTGACTCGACGGCACATAACAACAACAACAACAACAACCTTTTTGAATAATTCTACTCCAAAGTCTCAGACTAAGGAGGCCCAACAAATCCTAAAAATGCTAAATAAAAGGAAATCTACACCTGCATTATAGTGAAACTGCAGAAAACCAAAGACAATATCTCAAAAAGCAACCAGAGGATATTTAACTACACACACATACACACACACAGAGGGAAAGAGAAAAGAAAAAGAAGCTAGAGTTAAAAATGACAAATCATTTACAGAAGATGACAATTAGACTAACAGCTGATTTCTCAACAACAACACTGAAGCCAAAAGAGAGTGGAAAAATATTTTCAATGTTCTCAGCGAGTTAAAAAAACACTAGAATTGTGCAATAGGCAAAACTATCTTTCAAAACATCTTGAGATTATCTTTCAAGACCAACACTTTCAGTCAAAATTGAGCTTATCAACCACCTTCATTAAAGGAAATTATGAAAGATTTATTTCAAGCAGAGGAGAAACAATCCTACACGAAGGATATGAGATGCAAGAAGAAATAATGAACAAATAAAATGACAATATGTGTATAAATCTAAATAAACATTGATTTTATAAATAATAACAATAATTTCTAATTTATGGGATTAATAAAACAAGATCAACAATACCTGGATATTAACAGCACATAAATTCACAGGGGCATAATCAGAATCATGCTGCATAGAAGAAAAATAACTTTGAATTGTGTTTAAAACATATTTTAAAGTTTTTCAAAAAGACCTTAAAGAATGAAATAGAATGTATCACTTCCAAGCTGGTAGAACTTGGAACACTGTATAATTTCCATAGAGAGAAATCAGTGTGTATTTGCCTAAAACCAAAAAAAGAAAAAGAAAAAAAAGAAACCAATAAGTAGTAATATAAGCATGTTATGGATATAATTACTAAAAGAATCAGTTGAAAGTTGTTGATTCTGGGGAGTAGAAAATGATGGTAATAGGGTGGGTGAGGGTTTTTCACAACAGCCTTATAGAACCTACTCGATTAACCTACATATATTTTTGATAAAAATAAACACTAAATTCTTAAAGGTGCAGTAATAAACAAGTGGAAATATCTGCTACACATGGTAAAAGTTTAACATCCTTAATACATGAAGGATTTTTTCAAATCCCTAAGATGTGTATGTCATAGAAAAAGAACATGAATGTGCAGTTACAAGAGAAAAATACAAGTGGATAATAAATACATCAAAGTATTATTGGGAAACAAAGAAATACAAAACCAAACTAGAAAAGCTCTTTTTTCCCTTTTTATTGATTGATTGACTGACTGACTATCAAGTTGGCAAAAGATATGTATATCTAGTATCAGGAAAGGCATAGAAAATGGACACTCATTATGTTAGTAAGAATGTCATTGGCACAGTCCTTCTGGTGAGAAACTTAGAAATCTGTAAAAGCCTTAAAAACAGGCATATATTGTGACCCAGGAATTCCATTTCTGGAAAGTAATTCTAAGGAAATTATTAAGGAAGCACACAAGGTTTTAAGTCTAAGGAAGTTCATCACAACTCTGTTTATAATCATGAAAACTGGAAACAACCTAAATTTCTGCAATAAAGAGTTGGCTAACTTAATTATGAGACAACAAAAGTTTAAACTATTGACTAAAATATATTAACAATACAGTTTTAAATATGTATTATGTTTACCCTATGTTGAAAGTGGAGCTCTGGTAGTGTAGTGCTTAAGGCACTTGACTGCTAATCAGAAGGCTGACAGTTCAAACCCACCAGCCACTCCTCAGAAGGAAGATGGGCAATCTACTTCCGTAGTGATACTGCCTCAGAAACCCAAGGAGGGGTCGCTATGAGTCAGTTCTGACTTGACGGCACATAACAACAACAATGTTGAAAGTGAAAACATAAAATGGTACGTACTATATAATTCCATGTTATTAAAAATATGTATGTTAAAAAAGACAGGCATGTGAGTTGAACATTGTTCTGGTTACCTAGTGCCGCTCTGATAGAAATATACCACAAATGGGATGGCCTTAACAAACAGGAGTTTATTCTTACAATTTGGAGGCTTTAAGTCCAAGTTCAAAGTGCCATGCTCTAGGGGCTGGGTGAAAGCTCCTCAACCTTGAGATTCAGCTCCGCCTCCTGCTCCAGGCCCACTGGGGCTAGAGGTGTTTCTTCATTCAGACAGCTGCTGGCTGCTGAGGCTGAGAAGCCCCAAGGTTGACAAGTTAAAAGGCACAGTCCCGATGTTACCAAACCACACGGCAGGCCATTAACTTAAGTCCATTGTAAGTCTCAAGGTTGGTAGAGCATAGCAGGCTACTGAGCAATGACAGGGCTACACACAGGGTCCAAGCGTGCCAAAGGCTAGAGACCATTCCCAAGACTTCTCCTTATATACAGGAAGCAGACCACATCCCAAAGGCAGCTTACTCAGCTGGTTGTGGTAGATCCCACTATGGAGTTGATTGCCAGCCTCATCGTGGGGAATAACTACCACCAGCTGCCCAGCCACTCAACCAGGACCAGCCAAGTTGACAGACAAATATAACTACCACAAACATTTACCTGAAGTAGATACATCCTTGGAGAGAACAATCATGGGAGAAAGAAGGGCTGTTTATTCACAGGGAGATAGCACATGGGACAGGAGTGCATGAAGGGATGGATATAAGGAAGAGGTAACTATCAGGAGGAAGTGGGAGGGGAGTTGTTGCATTGGGGTAAATT
>NW_006921832.1:2133965-2197430 GCF_000298275.1 Orycteropus afer afer
AACAACAACAACAACAACAAGAAAAAGAACAGAAAAAGTCTGGTATCTTAGTAAGAGATCCCCTAAGGAAGTGATTTGTAATGGGTTTTCTTGGGTTTCCAGACTGTCTTCTAAAGTGTTTGAAGCCTGTATTTGTTTCCTACAGGTGCTATAACAAACTTCCACAGACTGCGTGGCTTCAAAGAACAAAAATTTCTTCTCTCATAGTTCAAGAGGCCAGAATTCTGAAGGCAAGGTGTCAGTAGGGTTGGCTCTTTCTGGATACTCTGAGGTACAAACCACACCATGTGCAGGCAATCTTTGGTATTCCTTAGCTTGTAGACACATTCCTCTACTCTCTGCCTCCATCTTCATTGGGTCCATGTCCTCTCCTCTTCTTTTAGGACACCAGTCATTAGATTTAGTGCCTACCCTAAAACCAGGATAATTTCATCTCAAGATCCTTAACTAATTACATCCATAAAGCACCCATTTCCAAATAAGGTCAAGCTTCCAAATGAGGTTCTGGGTGGACATGAATTCTAGGGGAACAAATTTCAACCTACTACAAAAAGCCTGAAGGCCTTAAATAAAAAAGTTGGTTCTTGCAACTTGATAATAATACAGGGTGTAGGTTTTGACTCTCATGCTATTTCTGGAACATAAGAATGTGAGTGGCTTTTGACCACATAGTTCAAAGACTACATAGTTCAAAGATGATTACTTGTGCCTGAGACTCTTGACCCCTGGATGCCTAACTGCTCTCCATCATGGCCACAGCTGGCAGCCTGATCAAAGAGAGCTGCCCACGACCATCTTTCCAGGGCCGCTAAAGGCAGCAAGACACACCCTGGTCTGTGCTGCTACTGCTGGGCCCTGATGACCCTGGAGACACGCTGGCTCGTGGTGATACCTCCACCACTCCTCCTTAGTCAGTAGGTGCCACAGCTGCCTGCATATAAAAAACTACAACCTTTAATGCCCCTCTTCATCTAGGGATTGTTCTCTTTCTTCCCTCTGGGTATCAGGAACACAGGAGACAACATAAAAAAAGTTGCTTTGCTTTACCCATACCTGTGTTCTCTATGTAAAAGTCATCTCATGTAAAAGGAAAAGAACCTGCTTCAAGCTCCATGCCTCGATCTAGAAATTCAGTTCTTAATAAGAGAGACAGTGGCTAAATCACAAGGTTAGACTTCTGGCCCCAACATTAATATACCTTGTGATCCTATGCAAGATACGTATTTCTCTGTGCTTTGGCTTCTTCATTTGTAAAATGGGGATGAGAACTACCTACCTCACTGGGTTGTGAAGATTAATAGAATATACACATCTAAGAACTTAGTATAGTACCTAGTCCATACTGAGTGCTGTATAAATTATAACTATTAAACAGATATAGAGGTTTATCAACTTTTAACAAATACATTTAGGGATGACTTTGGTAGGCACTAGTAATCAACATGGATGTGTGCAAATCTTTCTGCAGGCAATGGACCACAGCTGTACCACAGGTGAAAACATTTGGGTGCCAGGCACTCTTCACTCTGATTAAAGGACTGAGGTTGGCTGAGTAACTACTGAGGCAGCTTCTGTCTCACTCCGAGCTCTAATCCATGATACCTCTTCTCCCAGCAGGTGCAGGGAGAACTCAGAGACACCTCCAGCATGGCAAGGGTCCCAAAAGAATGGTATTCCACTGTCCCGTGTTTAACTCTGGATACTTCTCTATTCTTTCATTGCCTATTAACTCTTCTTCAGAAAAGAGATGAACAAATCAGGCAGTCTGGGGCAAGGAGCATCCCTAGCCCACTCCAACGACCACTCAAAGTGTTATCTGACTGTGAACGCCTGAGTATTTTGCACTAATCTATATTGTATCTCAGGGAGAATGATAGGTCAAGAGTTAAAAATTTATTGAAATCCAAGGAGTAATCCTTTTTGAAGCAATGAATTATTTAGAGCTATGGTGGTTGCCCTTTGTGGTGTCACCTCCTATTTGGCACCTGTGTAAATCTTGAGTAGGAGAGTAATTTAGGACAAAGTGGACAGGACTCAACAGGGACCTACCACTTGCAGGGAAAGGTAACAGAGAACTTGCTCTTGCTCTTGGTGAAGAGAACTTGGCTCTTGAGGACCAGAAAGGAGAAAGGATGCCTCAAGCTAAGGGGGAGCTCTGGTGGCGTAGTGCCTAAGGCATTTGACTGCTAACCAGAAGGCTGGCAGTTCAAACCCACCAGTGACTCTTTGGAAGCAAGGTTGGGCAATCTACTTCTGTAGTGATACCATCTCGGAAACCCAAGGAGGGGTCGCTATGAGTCAGGTTCGACTCAACAGCAGTGAGTTTTCTTTCTCAAGCTGCTGAGCATAGGCCAGATGAGGAGTGAACAGAAGAGGCTCTGCCCCACTTACTACAGGAATCCTCTGGGGAGGTGGTGGGACACCGTGGAGGCTTAGCTGTAGTAAGCCTCACCCAGCCCCTCTCCTCAGATAGCCAGAGACTATTATTGAAACCCCACTCACATGCTGAGGCAACTGAGTCACACCAGCCTTATACAGGAGTTTAAATGTCCCGCATTTCTCAGATCTATGAGATATCTTTTGAGGTAGAAATCCCCTTCCTTCTGCACTCACTCTTCTGTGTCAGGCCATCACTTTCCCTATGAATGGAGATAAAATTAACAAGAGAGTTTTATTGCTTCACATGCCAACCCCCCGCCCCCCAACCAAGTTGACAACTTCCACTTCTGCAGAGCCTTAACGTTCTAGAACATCTGTTTGTGAACCAATATCCTCAGGGATGCTAGCACAGATGAGGAATAGGATTTCCTAATTAGCAGCTGCTACAGAGTCAACGCCTCACCACCATCCCCCAATGATTTGGGGTTTTTTAACTTGTATTGTTTCTGAGCAGTGGAGTGGGAGGGTACAGGGAGTGTGTGGTGTCATCCAAAGAGGCAATTTCCTCCCGGAGGGCCCCTCCCACCCCCACATGGTGCCACTCAGCAGCAAAGCTGTAAGTCAAACGCTGCTTGTGCTTCTGGGGCACAGAGTTGAAGAAGAAGCACTTTATTTTCATTTCCTTCTATTTAGATTCAAATTTCACTAACATTTATCCAGTGCTTACCAAGTAAAGTGTTTTCACATCTATTACTTCACTGAATGCTCATGACAACCTTGCCAAACAGGTATTATTATCCCCATACAGAAGTAGGGAACTGAGGACAGAGAGAGTAAGTGTTCCAAGGCACAAGCTAAACTGCAATAGAAACATAATTTAAACCCAGGTTTCCTAATCCCAACTTTGTGGTGGTGGTTCCATCAATGCCTCAGCTTAATTCAGGGCACAAGGCTTTAAGGTGCCAACCAGTGACAAAGGCCAAAAACTGTCCTGCCCTGCATTCAACCTAAGCCTTATGCTCAACTGCACTGACCTTGTACCTGCCTACGAAGAATAAATAAATGTGCATATTACATGGGCTTTGGAATCAAACAGACTTGAGTTTGATGATAGTTCCATGTTAGCTGGAAGACTGAGCAAGAAGACTTGTAAAATCAACTACTAACTTGGAGGTAATTTTATGGATAATTAAAACGATGACAATAAAGAAACAATAGAGCCAGAATGAATCTTAGGGACTAGACAAGCCTGTTTTTGAAATATGACATTTGGGGTAGTGTTATAACTCCCAAGTGGAACTATACAACAGACAGTTAAGGACTTGGGACTGGAGATTAGGAAGAAGGATGAAAAGAAGGCACATGAAGGGAAGAGGCGGGGTCAAGGACTGCATCAGTAGAAGATGAATGTGGGAGGGAAATAAGAGACAGTGAAAGAGACAGACATGACACAGAAAGGTCGGAGGAGATCATTCAACAAATGGCGCTGGGACAACTGGACCATCACCTGCTAAAGAATGAAGTTGAACCCATACCTCACACCATATGTGAAAATTAATTCAAAATGGATCAACGACCTCAACTGAAACCATAAAAGTCTTAGAAGAAAACAGTGAGTAAAGCTTCAGGACCTTGTTTCACACAACGGATTCTTAGATTTGACAAAAGAAACACTAGCAACAAAATGAAAAATAGATAAATTGAACTTCATCAAAATTAAGAACTTTGGTACATCAAGGAATTTTTTTCAAGAAAGTGAAAAGACAGTCTACAAAATGGGAGAAAATATGTATGGTAACCATAGATATAAAGGATTTAATATCCAAAATATATTAAAACTCCCTACAACTCAACAGCGTAAAGATAAAGAGCCCAATCAAAACAATAAAGACTTGCATAGACATTTCTTCAAAGAAAATACATACTGCAGTAACAGTAATAACAAATAATAATTTACAAATGGACACATAGGTAGATACGCCAACTAAATAAGTGTGGGATAGCAGATGGGAGTACACCCATAAGTGTATATAAGTTTGGCAGAGGATATTTCTACACACATATTTGTACATGCTGCAAATACATCCAGGTATATAGTACAGCACACAACGAGCAAACTTACGCAAACCTCTCAGCCATAAGCAAACACATTGAGGGAATGAGTCATTGGGCTTAAAGTCTAGGACCATAGTCTCAGGGAACATCTAGGTCAAAATAGACACTCTTCGTACCTAGAACTGAACCAACTCCTGGAGATCACCTTTCAGCCAAATAATAGGCAGGGCTTCAAAAATGAACAATAACACTGTGAGGAACATGTTCCTCAGAAAAATCAACTATACAAGACCAAAAAGGCAGCATTTGCCCCCAAAGTTCAGCAGGCAGGAAGGGAAAGGGAAGATGGGCAAATGGAAATGGGGAACTCAGGGAGGAAGTGGGAAGAGTGCTATTACATTGAGAGGATTCTAACAAAACAAAATGTGTATAAACTGCTGAATGGGAAATTAATTTCCTCTGTAAACTTTCACCCAAACCATATATATACATAAATATAAAGAGAAAGAGAGAAGAGAGTCAATAAGCACATGAGAAGATGCTCAATATCAGTCAGCAAAAAAAAAAAAAAAAACCCTGACTGCCAAGTCATAGAGACTCCTTCCCCTTGGGTTTCCGAGGCAGTATCCCTACGGAAGTAGATTGCCCAACCTTCCTTCTGAGGAGTGGCTGGTGGGTTTGAACCGCCAGCCTTCTGGTTAGCAGTCTAGTGCCTTAGGCATTATGCCACCAGAGCTCTTACCAGTCAGTAAGAGAAATGCAAATCAAAACCACAATGAGATACCACTTCACCTCCATTATGATGGCTGCTATTAAATACACACACACAAACACACACACACACACACGTATATAAAATTAAAATAAGAAGCATTGCCCACTGCCATGGAGTTGGATCCGACTCATAGTGACCCCTCCTTGGGCTTCCGACGCAGTATCACTACGGAAGTAGATTGCCCAACCTTCCTTCCGTGGAGTGGCTGGTGGGTTTGAACCGCCAGCCTTCTGGTTAGCAGTCAAATGCCTTAGGCACTACACCATCAGAACTCCTAAAAAGTGTTAGTGAGGATGTAAAAATATTGGAGTCTTCATCCATTGCTGGTGGGAATGTAAAATGGTGCCACCACTTGAATAACAATTTGGCAGTTCCTCAAGAAGCTAAACATAGATACACCTATGACCCAGCCAATTCCCTCCTACCCAAGAGAACTGAAAGCACAGATTCAAAACACTTGCACACTGTAGCATTATCAATAATAGGCAAAAAGTGGAAACAACCCAAGTATTCATCAAACAGATGAATGAATAAACAAAATGTGGTATATGCACACAATGGAATATTACTCAGCCATAAAGAGAAATGAAGTTGTTATATATGTTTAATTTCTCGACCAGTGTCTTTCCTCATTAAACCCAAAACAAACAAACCCATTGCATATGAGTGGGTTCTGACTCTTCGTGGCCCTATAGATGGAGCAGATCTACCCCATAAGGATTCCAAGGCTGTAAATCTTTATGAAAGCAGACTCCCATCCTTCTCCCGCAGAGCACCTGGTGGGTTCAAACTGCCGACCTTTTTGGTTTGCAGTTGAGCACTTAACCACTGCACCACTAGACCTCACTTTTCCTCATTAACCACACCTAAATGAAAACCAATAGAGACTAAGAAAAGAGAAGTTCAGCCAGCTCTTCCTAATTTATGGTTTCACTAGCTAGCATCCATAACTGCTTTATATCATGCATTCTGGCCAAAGTTGGGAAATTGGTTGGGCAGTCTTTAATGCCTTCATCCCTGTCCAAAGATGATCACCATCCTTAGGCACCATAGCAACCAACTAGCCTGACCCTCAGATAACAGAACTGAAGCCCCAAGAGAGGTAAGGTAGTAACAGTTTCAAACCCATCACACAGTCAATGAATTGCATTTATAAATTCAAGATTTACTAAGCACCAACATAGGCAAAATACTGCCAGGGTTACAGGGATGGATCAGATATAAAATCCCTCATGGAGTTTATTGCTTCTGAGAGAGCTGAACCGTGTAAACATAATTACAATGTTGCTAAGGTGTGAGAAGTGGCTTAGAGAGGTTTGGACGGGTGCTGGGGGTTCGATAGGTGCAGTGCTGAGACAAGAAATCCAGTCTCGCCTTCCACTGTTGGTGCGTCTGCCAATCTCAGATAAAATTTGACCCTTCCAAGGCTGGGGCCTTGTCTCCCTCACTCCCTTCACCGCAAGACTCATCCAAACAAAGGAGATTTCAGGCTGGATGGCCAGCAGTGGATATTTTTGGGCAGGCAGGAACCTTGGGGGCGTGGGGGAAGGTGGCTGAGATCTCACAGAAAGGCAGCCGCCCACTCCGACCAGCCACTCTGAGCTGTGTTTTGAAATGCTGTTGCGGATGTAATGATTTTGGGTGGAGGACGTTTAGGAGCCAAATGAGTTTGTGTGAACAAAGGACTCAGCCCTCAATCTGGACTGTCCCAGGCTCTCGGGGAGTTTCATTTCCTTCCTTGTCCTTACCCTGAAAGTCGCAGGCCTCAGAAAAATCCTGTACACCCAGAAGTGTTTGGACTTTGTGGTCAGATGATGTGATCTTTTAAAAAGGTTCCCCTGAAACAGCTTCTAATAATGAAAGTTGACGAGGCATATTATCTCCCGTCCTGGGGAGAAGGAAGGAACAGATCTGGAATTGAGGCAGTGAACCAGGGGAGGAGGAGGGAGTCAGGCTTCCAGAAACGGAACTGCCTCAGGCTGCCTCTAGGGTGCTAAGAGGGATGAAGCCTGCCCCGGCAGGAATGAAAGATGAAGGAACTAGATATGACCTCAAACTTGTGGTGTAAAAATAACAGCATTAAAAAAAAAAATGGTGGTGGTGGGGGGGGTCTTGAGAAAAAATCTCAGGACTGGAGATTTGATGGTTTCAATTGAGTAGTAAGAAAACAAAAAGAATTCCTGCATGGGTGCCTATCTTGTTTCTGGGGAGCACCTACCTTCCCCTTCCTGCCTTCATTTTCTTTGCCCCCTTGCTCTTTCAAAAATAAACTCGGCAGAGTTGCTGAAGAAGAGTGTCTTTAGCAAAGGGCCAGCTGTGAGGAAGAAGCCCAAGGCAGTGGCGCCCCACCAGATCTGGATGTGAGGCCGTGGGGGAAGGGGCGAGGGGCGCTGCCGCCCAGTCGCCTGTGTTGTCACTATACATTCGCTCACACCCAGAGAGGAAGCTGGGTGGCAGGACTCCACCAAAGGAGGCCTGCCAGGTTAGCGAAACAATAAAAAGGCAAGGAAAAACATCCTGGTTCTGAGGAGGAAGAGGGGGGAGTGGGGTGGGCTCGAGGAGGGGGCAGGAAGAACCTTCAGCCACTGGGGCCTGTGCAGGTTGAACTTAATGAGTCGCCGTCCTGGGCTTTCAACACTGCCATAGCGGCAGCAGCTGACTTTTATAAGTTCTGGAGTTAATTTATCCTACAGACCTCTGTGAAGTGTCCTGGGACTCAAGGAAATCATAGAAACATAGTTTGTCTGGAAAGTTTACCACCGTTAGAAAATGTACACAAGAGAGTAATGTTTCAGCACAAAGGGTTGTGATGCCTGTGGGCCATGGGGCTGGGGACACTGTCCACTGGGACTGTATGGGTAGGATCTACTTAAAGAGATGAATAAAGGTTTAACGATGTGCTTTTCAAATTACGATTGGGAAACCTGACACTAGTCAGATATTTTACAAATCAGTTGTATACAGCAGCAAGTTAGGAAAAAGATAAAATCCAAGGTGAAGAAAGGAAGGGGACTGAGAAGAGAAACA
This sequence comes from Orycteropus afer afer, assembly GCF_000298275.1. Taxonomy (NCBI): domain Eukaryota; kingdom Metazoa; phylum Chordata; class Mammalia; order Tubulidentata; family Orycteropodidae; genus Orycteropus; species Orycteropus afer. Next base: position 2,142,202 of record NW_006921832.1, read on the forward strand.
AAAGAGAGAAAGAGACACAGGGAGGGAGAAATAATAGCTAGGGAGAATTAAAACAAAACAAGACAAGACACATGCCAGAACAGGCTAATAATAGCAGCCAAAATGGACACTGCATTTGTTCCATGGCAGGCAATGTGCTAAGCATTTTATGTAGATTGTCTCAGTCAATCCTCATGACGACCCATGAGGTTGGTACCATAATCATCTGTTTTTCAGGTCACTCTAAACTCTGAGAATTAATAATGTGCTCTAGGTCGCAGAGCAAATAGTACAACCACCAAAGCCAGGTCTGTCTGACTCCAAGCAAAGTGCAATTTAAAAAACAAAATAATAATACTACAGAAATAAAGAAAGAATGAAGGATAAGAAAGGAAAGAGCAAAACTATGACAAAGATAAAGTGAAACTGTAATATCTACTGAAAGCAAAACCCAGAAAGGACAGACAGGCTTCCTCCACGTGAGCTTTGAGGCTGTCTCACTAAGGGCACTACATACAAATTGCAGTTTCATGATATACATGGAGATTGGAGATGTTGCATCTTGGCATCCTATGTAGCCTGCTGCCCAGGCAGAATTACGGGTGGTGAGGGGGCTTAAAAATAAGGGAGAAGGAAAGGTGGGAGAGAGGAAGGGAGAGAGGGAAAAATCAATGATAACCACATGTGAGTAAAAAAAGCAAGAAAAGAAGGCAAGACACAAAGAAGGCTGAGGTTTTGAGTGTGTAAATGGGTCCCTTAACAAGCAAAAGGAGATTAGGTTTTGGGGGAGGAAGGGGTAACATTTACATTTAAAGATTTATAGATTCAGATTTTACTGATAGTTATTTACTGCTAAGTGTTTTCACATCTATTATCTCATTTAATGCTTTAACCACAACCCTGTCAAATATCTGTTAATCTGTTGCATTTAAAATGCAGTAAGATAATAAACATGGTGGAATGTCTGGCAATAGAAGGCTGACAGTACAGAACTGAATTTCTGAAGGGAAAAAAGGTGGTTTTGGGAATCACCTGCACAGAGAAAACAAGTGAAGTCACACTATGTCATCCATCCCTATCTTTGTTCCCAGTTTTTTGCCTGGCAAAAACTTCTCCTTGCCATCCTGGCAAAACCTGATTCATTCCTCACAACCAGGTCGGAAACCACCACTTCCAAGAAGTCTTCCCCAGAGAGAACTCTGGACTACTGTTTCACCTTGTGAAACAATCATACTTTACTTGATCACAGTTCTATCCCCCTCATGAGGACTGCAGTTTATTCTCATTGCTGCATCTCCTAGGCATGGCTCATAAGAGGTGCTCAATAACTGTTAACTGAACTGAGCTGCAGCTGAGAATGGTGCACAGAGCAGGGCAGGTAGAAGGCCAAGGACAGAACTGTGAGGAACATCCCTATTTAGTGGGAGGAGGAAGGGACAGGAAACAGCAAAAGGTGAAGGAGCAGCAGGAAGGGCAAGCCGGTTGGGTTGGTCAGTGCAGCATCTTAAAAGTCAGAGGACAGGTCTTTGGAAAGGAGGAGTTAGTCATGGTATCATGGATTAAGTTGTGTCCCCCCAAAATATGTGACAACTTGCCTGGGCCATGATTCTCATTGGGAGCTATGGAATAATGTACTCTAACAATTATGTAGTGATGTAATCATCCCCCATGAGGTGATCAGCCCATCAATTTTAAGGGGATTAGGGTGGGATGCAACACCCTGCATCAGGTCACAGCGCTGATCCAACAAAAAGGAGTTTCCCTGGGGTGTGGCCTGAATCACCTTTTATCTTACAAGAGATTAAAGAAGAGAGAATTGAACAGAGTGAGAGGGACCTACTACCACCAAGACAGAAAAGCCAATAGCAGAGCACATCCTTTGGACTCAGGCTCTCTGCAGTGTGAACCTCCTAGACCTAGGGGATGACCAATGCCAAGGCACAGGAAGATCTCCAAGGAATGTTGAGCTGACAGATGTTGGAAGGAGACAAGGACCTTCCCTAGAGGCAACAGAGAGAGAAAACCTTCTCCTAGAGCTAGCACCCTGAATTCACACTTCTAGCTTCCAAAACTGTGAGAGAAAAAAAATCTGTTTGTTAAAGCCACCAACTTGTGGTATTTCTGTTGTAACAGCACAAGATAACTAAGATCCATGGGAACCAGAGGCAGCCGAGAGGACAAAGAGATGGAAGATTAAAACAGGCCATAGAGGTTTCATAGACATGTTCTCTCTTTCTCCACCTCCCCTGCAACTTTCTAGCATCTGTCCATATCCAGTTCATATTCTACCGTCTTCATAAAGCACCCCCTCACTTAACCAAAAAAACCAAACTCACTGCCACGGAGTCGAATCCGACTCATAGCGACCCCTTCTTGGGTTTCTGAGGCAGTTATCTCTACCAAAGTAGATTGCCCAACCTTCCTTCCGAGGAGTGGCTGGTGGGTTTGAACCGCCAGCCTTCAGCATTTATGTACACAGCACATGCACATTTACATCCCCATGGATGAATCACTTCATCCTTACAACATCACTGTGAATGCAATAGAACCAGCATTATCAATGCCATTTTACAGATATGCAAATGGGTTCAGATTAAACGACTTGCCCAAAGTCATAGTTGGTTAATTGTATCATGACTCAAAACATTTGTGATGTCTACATTTAAAAGTGCTTTCACCAGTCACAATTATATTTGCTCATCCTTAAAGGTCCCGACTCGACGGCACATAACAACAACAACATAACAAAGGTCCCATTAAGGAAGCAAGATAGACATTATTAGCACCCCCACACCCATCTTAAACATGAGGTAATTAAGATCCAGAAAATTAGGCAGCTGCCCAATGCCAAACAGCTAGGAAGTGAAGCTGTTGAGACTAGAAACCCTCTTACTCCCCAACAGGGCTCCTGAGCCCCCACTGACGTTTGTCTTCTCTAACTGCCAGCAGCTATAGACAGTAGCACTCCGTTACAAGGCATGACTATACTGTAAATAAATGCTAACAAACCACAAGAATTCACCTACTCCAGTGAGTAGGAGCCTCTTCAAAGAGGCTCACTTAGAACAATACATATTCCAATAATGTGGCTTGGTTCAAACTATTGGTTAAAATTCTCTAATTTTCAGTAGCACCTGAAGAACATCTCTCAAATATCCTGAATAATGACAAACTTTCATCCTTTGATAACAGATTTGGATTGTTTTGATAACAGACAAAAATTCAAAGCCCAATCAGCATCACTAGTATTTATACTGGGAGCTCTAGTGGCATACTGCCTAAGGCATTTGACTGCTAACCAGAAGGCTGGCGGTTCAAACCCACCATCCTCAGAAGGAAGACTGGGCAATCGCCTTCTATAGAGATACTGCCTCGGAAACCCAAGAAGGATCACTATGAGTTGAATCGACTCAATGGCAGTAAGTGGTTTTTCCTTTTTCCCCACACAGGCACCATGACTCTGCTTTACAGGGGTTACATGGCACTTATATTCCCTGAGCAGGGTTCTCTTAAAATAGCTCATTTGACAGATGGGAGCCCAAGAGTGCAGAGAGGTTAAATAAACTACAGGTGTCCTACAACTAGCAAGGGACACTGCTGGGGCTTAAACTGATGCTGTCTGGCCCCCAGGCTGGTCCTCTTCAGGGTCTGTGCCTGCAAAGCCAGCAGGACACTCAGCTGTATCCTGTCAAAAGACGATCCCAGAAAAACTCTTACCACCTAGTACCAGCAAATGTCCTGGTGGCCCCAGAGGCTGTACCAGTGAAATTCTTCCCCAAATTTCCATCTCCTCCTACCACTCAGGGAAGGAAAATAAAGTCATTTTCAATACTAACCTAACATATGATAATCAGTGCTCAGGGCCTTGCACAAAGGACAACATTCCCACCAGATTATGACCAGGCATCTCTTTCCTGTATTCTTGCTACTCCTTCCTCCAATTTGACTGCTTCAGTTCTAACAGCCAAGGATGGTGCAGAGCCAGCTGGGGAGCCTGACCTTGACCTCTGCTCTCTTCTTGTCACTCATCTTCCACCCTAGTCTTCAAGCCTGCAACCTATCAGAGACAATGAGCGGGGAACTTGTTAAACTTATCAAGTCTATCTCCTAGCCTCCAGCGGCCCAGGTCCTTCCCAGTGAGGAGAGAAGAGGGCTTCTCTACCATGTAGGGTCTCCAATGAGGTCAGAGTCCCCCTAAGTGTCTTTTTTATTACCCCCAAACTGTGCAATTAGGAACCAAAGTCTTTCCTTCCTGCCACCTGACCCATAAACTTTCCACCAAAACTTTCACATGACAGGAAAGCCAGAATAGAGCCATGAAGTTCAAGTACCCCAGAACTAAAATACAAAGCGAAAGAAACATGTCCATTTTTAACAGCCTCTGTAGACTTAGCAGATGGCCTTCCCAGATTCTGAAGAGCTCTTGCAACAAGAGCCCTAGATCACATGTTGGGACAGGCTCTACTGCAGTACCATCTGGGGCAGTGGCTGGACAAATGCTTACTGGGCTGCCGAGTCCTGGCAAGGCACTAGGGAATAGTGATGGGGAAGGTCTGCTCCTTTCTCTTAAGGAGCAGGAGGTCTGGTAGGGTCTGAGATCATGGTTATGCATTCAGATTCATCATCCTTCCCCCTCACCCCCTCAGACAGGCTGAAAAACCAGGTGTTGAGTATCCTCATTTCACACCAGCAGCAGAAAAGTCAAGAGATGTTCAAAGGGATAAACATGTTTTGTTTTGTTTTGTTTTTTAAATAGAACTTTTAGAAGGGATGGACCTTGCCATCACTGAGTCCAACCCCTCATTTGACAGATAAAGAAATGGAGGCCAGGATTTGCCCAAAGTCACACAGTGATTAAGTGGCAGAACTACAATTTGACCCTGGACTTCCTCAACCAGCATTCACCTGTGGAGACTACAGGTTGTAGGAGTATCGTTTCCCTTGCCCAACTACAGTTCTGTCACTGGGATGGTTCTGAAATGATTTCGCTGGCTTCCAGCAACTTTCTGCAAATAACTGTCTCTGCGAGCCATAGTCACATCATCAGTAGAAAGTGTCTGGATTTGCCAGACAATCCCCCAAACTAAGGTGACCTTGCATCTTGCCCTGAACAAAATTGCCCAACATTTCTGAACACAAAGTGAAATTTACTGACTTTGGCTGGAAATCAACCCCATTAACGAGACAGTGAAAACCCTAAAATAAAATGGAGAGTCTTCTTTATCCTCTTTATTTTGGAAATAAGCCCTTCTATCATTTAATGGTTTGGGGTTGGTTTTTTTTTTTAATCATTTAATGAATGAGAACAGATCTTTTAATGTCCCTTCTATCCCTGAATGTCTAGGATTCTCCAAACATAAGGAACAGTCTCAAAATGTTCTTAGAGGCTCAAAACAAAAGTCTAATTTTGTACAGTACACCAACATTTAAAATCTCAATTATTGCCTATCAAACGGTTCTAATTTAGAAAGAAGATGCCAGGTCCCTGTGGCATTCTCTTGCCTCATCCCAAATGTTGCACTGCTCCCTCTTGCCTGGCCACTTTGCCAAAGCTCCGCCTGCCACCCTGCCCAGATGTAGTTAGCTCCAACACATCACTGTGGAGAGCTTGCCTGACTGCTCTGGAGGATCCAGTGTGGTCTGCAGTGTGGAGCAAGCTTCCCGCTAGTTGGATACTCTGCAAAGTCATACACCCACTGAACCATCCTCCCTTGAACTAGGCTCAGGCCCGAGGCCTAAGAGGAACCACAGGTGCTTCAGGATATGGGGTTAGCAAAGAGATGCTGTGATTGATGACTCACTAAACCACACACACAAACACATTATCAGAAAATACTTGGGTTAAAAAAATTTCTTTTGGAGAAAGATGTTTCATTTTGTTTTTAATCAAAATACCCAGTGACAAACAGGATGTGGTGAAATCTACATAATCATACAACACTGGTGAAAGTACAATTTGATACAACTCTTCTTCTAAATGATAATTTGGTAATACTGTCTGGAATCTCAAATTTTTCTCATCCATTAGGATAATGATGAAAAGAAAAACCACTGACTAGAAAAAAATATTTACAAAATGATAAAGGACTTGTATCCAAAATATCAACACCAATGGAAGCCCAAACCAAACCAAACCCACCACCATAAAGTCAATGTTCATTCTTCTAGCAGTACATGGTATTTTCAATATTCTTCACCAATACAATTCAAATGCATCAATTCTTCTTTGGTCTTCCTTATTCATTGTTCAGCTTCCACATGCATATGAAGTGAATGGAAACACCATAGCTTGGGTCAGGTGCACCTTAATGTTAAAAGTAACATCTTTGCTCTTTAACATTTTAAAAAGGTCTTTTGCAGCAGATTCCTGCCTCCCACTCCCCGTGCAATTTGTTGTTTGATTTCTTGACTGCTGCTTCCATGAGCATTGATTATGGATCCAAGTAAAATGAAATCCTTGACAACTTCATTATTTTCTCCTTTATCATGATATTGCTTATTGGTACACTTGTGAAGATTTCTGTTTTCTTTATGTTAAGGTATAATCCATATTGCAGGCTGTAGTCTTTGATCTTCATCAGGAAGTGCTTCAAGACTTCTTCACTTTCAGCAAGCAAGGTTGTATCATCTGAATATCTCAGGTTGTTAATGAGCCTTCCTCCAAATATGATGCTGTGTTCTTCTTCATAAAGTGCAGCTTCTCTGATTATTTGCTCAGCATACAGATTGAATAAGTATGATGAAAGGATACAACCCTTATTCACATCTTTCCTAAGTTTAAACCTCTTGCTCTGTTTAAACAACTGCCTCTTGGTCTATGTACAGGTTCCTCATGAGCACAATTACATGTTCTGGAATCCTCATTCTTCACAATGCCATCCATAAGTTGTTATGATCTACATAGTCAAATGCCTTTGCATAGTCAATAAAACACAGGTAAACATCTTTCTGATATTCTTTGCTTTCAAACAAGATCCATTTGATATCAGTAATGATATCACTTGTTCCATGTTCTCTTCTGAATCTGGCTTAAATTTCTGGTAGTTCCCTGGCAGTATACCGCTGCAACCATTTTTGGATTATTTCTTAGCAAAATTTTATTTCTGTGTTTAGAATGGCTAAAATCCGAAACACTGACAATATCAGATGCTGGTGCAACAAATACGGAGCAACACTCTCATTCATTGCTAATAGGAATGTAAAATGGTACAGCCAATTTGGAAGACAGTTTCTCAGTTTCTTACAAAGAGTTAAAAACTTATGTCATGCAAAAAGCTGCACAAAAACGTTTACAGCAGCTTTATTCATAATTACCAAAATCTGGAAGTAACCAAGATGTCCTTCAATTTATTACGTGACTAGATAAACAAACTATAGTACACCCACACAATGGAGTATTTTTCAGTGATAAAAAGAAATCAGCTATCAAGCTATGAAAAGACATACATGGAGAAACCAATCTTCTGGAAAAGGCAAAACTATAGAGATGGTAAAAAGATCAGTGGTTGCTAAGGGTTCAGCTGGTGGGGTGGGGGGTTGATGAATAGGTGAAGCACAGGGCATTTTAAGGGCAATGCATGTTATTGTAATTGTGAATACATAATATTACACATTTGTCAAAACCAATAGAACTGTACAACACAAAGAATGAACCTTAATGTAAACTATGGACTTCAGTTAATAATGTATCAATATTAGCTCATTTGTAACAAAAGTACCATATGAATACAAGATGTTAATAGGAGAAACTGTGTGAAGAGAGGACATATAGGAACTCTCTATAATTTCTGCACAATTTTTCTGTAAGCCTAAAACTGCTCTGAAAAATAAATTATATTAAAAGGTAAGTCTTACTGACCAATACAGACAAGAGGAACCCCCAAAACTATCACCCTAGGATACATTTTAAACTTAGAGCTCAAACCACTCTCACAGGTCACCTGTCAGCCAGAATAGAAACAAAATAAATAATTTTATGAATGGCTCATAAATAAATATCACCTTTGAGTACTGTGCTCTAAACAATCATCTCAATGAAACCTAATGGCCAATATTCACCCTAGACGAAAGATGAGAAGGCAAGGGGAAATGAGGATGCTAGATTAATGGAAACAAAACAACCAGAGTGGAAATATAGGTATGCACTGCAGGATGTCTGTTCTGGTAACATCTTACCACATATGACCATAGATTGGGGAGGAAAGACACCAGGAGGGAGAGAGGGAGGGAGGGAGGAATGGAGAGAGAGAGAGATAGAGATCTGGAGCTCTGGTGGCCTGGTGCCTAAGGCACTTGACTGCTAACCAGAAGGTCAAACCCACCAGCTGCTCTGCAGAAGGAAGATGGGGTAATCTACTTCTGTAAAGATTTACTGCTTTGGAAACCCAAAGGGGCTCACTATGAGTCAGAAGTGACTCGATGGGAATGAGTTTAGTATATATATAATTGTGTTACATACAAACAATAAACACCAACCATTGTTAACATTTTATATACTTGTAATAGTTGGGATACAGGTGATATTTGTTGCTTTTACTTTTCTATAATTTCCAAATTATATATGATAAGCAGATCAAACTTTTATGACCAGAAAAATAAATGCTCTGACTTTTAAAACGTAAAGAGGACAATGCAGGTTGCAAATACCACACTTTATCCTACAGACTTAAATAAAAAATATCACCTCATGGCTCCCTGTTTAACATGTGCCAGGCTCAGCCTGGAAGCTGGCATGAGCAGAGTAGGTAGCAAGACCTCTATAGTCTGAGAGACCAAGGCCTGGCAGGGGAAACAAAATCAGGGGGAAGGAGCCACCCATCTGAGATGCACCCTGGCCCTCTGAGAGTTCCCCGGGCTAACATTGGAAACAAGAACACAATTAACAAGCAACAGGCAAGCACTCCAGAGATGTACCTCCCAAATCCTTGACTCTAGATATCCTCCCTCCACAGCAGCCCACACCAGCCAGGCACCCTGGACAACACCGCTGTGCATCAGAGCAAGAGGGCAGTATCTCTGCTCCAATCACACTCTCTCTGCCTTCTCCCTCACTTTCTGCTGTGCCAGGACAAACACACAGCAAGCAAGCACTCTTCTTCCCACTTCTGACTTTTGCATCTGCACCCATTTTACCTTTTTGCAATCATTTATTCAACAAATACCATGAGTGTTTAACATATGCCAGGAACAGAACTAGCCCTGGCCTCCTACCCTCACTTCCTCTCTTACTGTCCTACAGTAATCTCCACTGAAGGTCCCCTGGGGAGCAAACAGTTTGCACTCAGCTACTAAGCAAAAGGTTGGCAGTCTGAATTCACCCAGAGGTGCCATGGAAGAAAGGCCTAGCAATCTACTTTCATAAAACTAAGTCACTGAAAACCCTATAGAGCACAGTTCTACTCTGACATGCTTGGGATTGTCATGCATCAGAATCACTGGACAGCAACAGGTTATCTTCCACCCGTTTAAAACCCATCCGTAAGATTTATAAGAAAACCTAAATTCCTACTGTCGTTCTCATGGCCCTACATGATCCAGCCACAGCAGCCTTCTTTCTAATCCTGAAACATGGCAAGTTGGTTCTTACTTTAAGACATTTGTACTGGCTATTCCCTCTGCTTAGAGGGTTCTTTTTGCTGCGAGCAGAAGGCAAAAGAATATCCCACACACCAAATATCCAAGACAGGAGAAAGTTTGGCATGTATATAAAAACTGCCAAAAAGGCAGAACTAGCCCAAATGTCCATCAAGGAGTAAATGGATAAACTGTGGTATGTCCACATAATGGAATAGTATTCAGCCACAAAAAAGGAATGAAGGAATGAACATAGGCTACAACGTGGATGAACCTCAAAAACATTACACTACGTGAAACAAGTCAGACTAAAAAGTTGAGTAGGAAATCCACAGAAACAGAAAGGAGACTGATGGTTGTCAGGAGCTGAGGAAAGTAGGAGGGAATGAGGAGCAACTGCTTAATGAGTATGGGGTTTTCCTTTTGGGGTGATGAAATGTTTCAGAACTAAAGAGAAGTGGTGGTTGTACAACACAGTGAATATTCTGAATGTCACTGAATTGCTCACTTTACAATGATTAATTTTACATAACTTGAATTTCACCTCAATTAAAAAAACTGAAAAACAACAATAAAACATTGTCTAGTTCACTTAGCAAAGTAGAGAAAGAAGAGGTTGGAGAACTGGCAGGTCAGATCCCGCAGATCTTGTGTTTCACTGCAGGGTGTTTGGATTTTACTCTAAGTACAATGCAAAACCTTTTAAGAGTTTTAAGCCCAAGAGCGAGGTGACCTGAATTACATTTTAAGAAGATCACTTGGCTTCAGCGAACATGGATTAGAGGGAGAACATGAGTGGATGCAGGGAAAACAGACAAGAGCAATGGAGACAAAGAGGACAGATTTGTAATATATATATTAGAGACAGAATCAACTGGAGTTGCCCAAAATATGAATGTAGAACGTGAGGAAAGAAGAGGAATGGAGGATGACTGCTAGGTTTCTTGTTTAAGTAACTAGTGGATCATGTTGCCAATTCCTGACAGGAGGAAGATTCAGGAGTCGACAAGAGATTTAGGGATGGGAATCAAGGGTTCTAGTTCTTTCTGATTTTGCTCCTTCATTTTGCTGTTGACTTTGTCACAAGGAGGTCACTACCTGTTTTCTCCCATGCTTACCACACTGCAGACAGGGTTCTTCCTGCACTCTTGAAGCCCCTACTAAGCATGTCAGAATCAAATCCCATGGCCTTTGCTCAGGCCTCATCTCCCTTTTCCTTTAATTTGGATGTATCCAGATAAGACCACAGGTTCATGTAGATATATATTAATTTGCATGGGCCTTCTTCGAATTTTATGCACAAGCTGTGTATTACATTCACATCACCTGTCAATCCATAGCCAGCCTCCAAGCTGCCCCCACCCCTCCCAGTGCTTTCAGGCTAGGCTGGCTCCTTGGCTGGTGTTTTCCATTCAGTTGTGTCACCTTCCTCTACTCCTTTGGTTTCAACTCCTGTACCTCCAGGCTATTTCTAGCCCTGATTTCTCTCTAGTTCAGTCCCACAGAATACTTCCACTGGGACACCCTGCAGCCTTGATAATGAAAGTGCCTAAAACTGAAGTAACCTCTTTAATGATGAACCAGCTCTTCTCTATCTCTGCCCTCACCCCTGGTTCCTCACCCTCAGTTATCTCCAAGCCAGTCAATCCCCAGTCTCCCTGCTCTGCTCTTTTAAAGGAGCCCTGCATCTCTCCCTTTTGATTTCCCCTCCCCTCATTCTAGTCCCTGTCTGTTTTCAGTCCTTTCCTTCCCTCACACTTGGTATAATGCCTGCCACCAGTCTAATATTTTGAAAATAACTCTGGGTAGTAGTAAGGGCAGATCTGTATGTGGTCCACCCCCAGCACCAAGCACAAATGAACAGTGAACCAACAAACCCCACACTCCCCTTCTCAAAAGCCACCAGGGGCTCCGCAATGTGGATACAAGAAAACCAAACATCTTCAGCAGGTCTCTAAGGCCCTATACAATGTGCCCTTAATCTCCTCTCCAGTCTTCAATGACTCTGGTTGTTCTGGAGGCATAACTAGCCTCCCCAAGTCCTCTCCTCTGGACTTCCCTGGGCAGTGATCACCTCCATTTAAAAAGCTTTGAGTGTTTCAGTATCTGGGATTTTGCCGATGCCAGTACCCACCCAGCCTCTCTGACTATCCGTATCCTAGTCAACTTTCAGGGAGCTCTGGTAGCATAGTGGCTAAGACACTTGCCTGCTAACCAGACAGCTGGCAGTTCAAACCCACCAGCCACTCCTCGGAAGGAAGGTTGGGCAATCCTACTTCCGTAGTGATACTGCCTCGGAAACCCAAGGAGGGGTCGCTATGAGTCGGGGCCGACTCGACGGCACATAACAACAACAAGTCAACTTTCAACCGCTAAGCCAACTCCTTCCTTCTCCCTGGACTATCCAGCCCCAGACGTCTTCCCACCCCTCCATGGGGCTATCTCTCTCTAGACACACTGCTCCTTTGCTCAGGATGATCTTTCTGCCACATTTCTTTAGCTATGAAACCTGGATCTCTAGAATCATCGTTTGACTTGTTACCACCTTGATGTTTGTGGATTCCACAAGACTCCATGTTCCCTGGAGGCAAAAGGCACTTTCACAGCACCCCTCCATATCACCTGGCACAGCTCCTCAAGCACAGGAAGGGCTCAGCAAGTATTTCCTGATTTACAGAGAGGTCAAATGTGACACAGACGGAGACATCTGCCATACTCCAACAAAAGGAGAAGGAAAGGGTAAGATAAATGTCTGTTTCTATACACACAAGATGAAGAGAGAGTGGGTAGAAAAGGGCACAGACATTAAAAAGAATGCAATGTTATAGCATCTGAACAGGAGTACCATTTCACCTCTATTCCTGCTAAACAGGTATTCAAAACAACTGCCTCATAGTAACAGGCAAGGCTCCATGATCCCAGAAGAGAGTCAGTTAAGAACATCACCAATTCATTTCAGTGTGGTTGATAATTAATGTAGCTACCCTCTAGCATCAATAACCTATGGATTGGCACACAAATAGGACACAATTCACAGTAGTTATACAAAATTCTATTTTAAACATATATGAAGACTTGTAGGGGCTCTGGTGGCATAGTGCCTAAGGCATTTGACTGCTAACCAGAAGGCTGGCGGTACAAACCCACCAGCCATTCCTCAGAAGGAAGGTTGGGCAATCTATTTCCACAGAAATACTGCCTCAGAAACCCAAGGAGGGGTTGCTATGAGTTGGATCCGACTTGATGGCAGGATGTTGCATTTGTTTTATAAAGACTTGTGCTCTTACTTCAGGTAATTTCCAAATATATAAATCAATTCTGGATCTCCCTGGGTAGCACAAACAGTTAAACACTGGGCTACTCTCAGACAAGTCAGTGGTTAGAACCTGCTCAGAAGCTCCCCAGAAGAAAGGCTTGGTGATCGGCTTCTGAAAGTTGAGCCAGGACAACCCTACAGAGCACAGTTCCACACTGACACACATGGGGTCACCACGAATTGGAGCCAATTCGGTCATAACTGGGGGTTGGTTGGTACTCTGCAGATGGTCCCCATTACGACTCCTATCTCCTCATCTCTTCCCCCACCTCAATCCTGACCTTACTCTCTAAAAAAGACAAAAGTAGGAGACCAAGGAAAACAGGAAAAAGAACGACAGCTGGAGAGGATCATGGTGATCTAAGACAACTGCTGAACCATTTTACGGACGAGAAAACAACTGAGACTTCAAGATATCATAGAAAAAGCAAATGAATTTGGTCAAAACTGACTTAAATCCTGTGTCCTCAATTTAGTATGTGATCTAAAGTCATCAGCCTTCCATTTCCACAACTGTAAAAGGGAAATATAAACCTCACAGCACCGTTTTGAGAGATCAATGGGATGATGATGGGAAAGCATCAACCACACATAGGTGCTCAAAGTGTAGCCAAACCAGCTTGAAAGAGGGACCAACACTAGTCTTCTAGTGTTGCTTCCCAGGATTCTTCAAAAGGAGGTACATGTATTACAGATGAAATCTCCCATTCATAAGAAAAAAATGGGGGAACTGGGGACAGAGGGAAGCCACTGAAGACGGCAGTAAGTGGCTAACGAAACCACAACTGCCATCTGTTCTTTGCTTTCTTTCAGAGAGTCTCTGGGGCAAAGACAAGTTTAACTCCAGGAACAATGTTTTCAGCCAGCTGGGCAGGGCTGCTGAAAGGCAATAAGGGATCACTGGGAGGGCACAGGCCCCTCCCCAGCTCTCCAGGACCAGAGATCAGTAACTGCCCACAAGGCATCAAACTGCCTTCCTTCTTCTGTCCACACCACTTGGCTCTAAGTTAAAAGTATTAGTTCAGCATTTGCACAGTCACACGGAGGGCAGCAATAAAAGAGTTCTTGCCAGATTAAAAGGATGTGGGTTCTAAAACACACACACGTCACGGAGTCCCTTTCCCCACATCCCTCCTGCTATTTGGGCACATCACTGCCCACCCCATCAAAGCAAGAAGGCTTCTCAGGAGTCTCACTCTCCCTCCCCCAGCCTCAACCAGAAGGCTGTCAACATTCTTGGAGGAAAGCTGCTCTCCTTCCCAGAGGAGCTGCCTCTTTCCCAGCCTGAGTCTTCACTGCATCATTTAAGGGTTCTCCCTGCAGCCAAGCTAAATGACGAAGTTGGCCCACAGAGTTAACAATTCAGGCGATAGCTATTTAACAGCTCAGAAGGGCTGGGCTCACAGAGCTTCCTTTACCCTAAACAACAACCCCAACCTTTGCCATTGAGTTGATTCTGACTCATTGTGACCCTATAGGACAGAGCAGAACTGCCCCCACAGGGTTTCAATCTTTATGGAAGCAGACTGTCACATCTTTCTCCCACAGAACAGCTGATGGATTTGAACCATCTAACTTTCAGTTAGCAGCCAAAAGCTTAACCACTGTACCACCAGGGCTCCCTTCCTTTACTTTCAGGAGCTGCATATTTCTAAGATTATTATTCCCTGAACTGGCTGCTCCATCATCATTTCCCCTCTGGGTGGGAAACTTCTTTCCTTCTGCATTGATTTTCATTATGATTTAAGCCTTTTTGTTCCTCTCATTTGCAAATCTCACAATGAAGGCATAGCCTCTGGATGGCAAAAAGCAAGCCACGTAAATTTAGCACCTAGATTAGAACTTGGGCTCAAACACCCTGAGTAGTTGAAAAACATACAGAAGAAAACTTCAAGGACTCAGCATCCTTTCACACTGGCTGCAACACCAGCAATAAGCTGAAGACTCAGTAGGGTGGGTAGGTGGGCCCAAAGCTTAACAATGGCTGTGCAAACAGGGGGCTGCTCTCCAGGGACTTGTAGTCTAAAGCAGGCAAACAACCTGCATATGGAATGCAACTGATTACCGTATTTTTACAAAATAACACGTCTGTTATAGTTTTTTCCCAGTCATGTCCTCCCCCAACCCAGGTATTTTCATAAGGGCACCATGCTAATTTTTTTTACAGCAACATGCTAAAAAAAATCACCATAGCACACTTATAAAAATACCTGGGGCCTGGGGGAAGGCACAGTTTGCCAAAAAAAAATCATAACATGCGTTATTTGTATCAAAATACGGTACTCAACAGCAAGAACACTAACTCTGCCAATAGGAGGAAAAGGGCTAGACGTGGCCCACAGGGAAGAAAAAGTGTCACAGAGTAGGTATCTCTGGTCCCTGCTGCTGACACCAGTGTATTTGGAAGACCAAGCTACAAAGGCCAGACACTGACCAACAGTACCCCTACAGCAGAAGAGGCTGTGGGCAGTTTCCCTGAAAATGAAGGACAGTATTTCTAAGACCACAGGGTTTATCACCAGCCTATCGAGCACAAATTGTTGAACAAAAATGTTGAAGCAGAGCCTGGGTGACCATCTGTCAGGGGTGTTGTGGAGGGCAGACATCTGCAGGGGACACAATGTGGACCAGATGATCTCTGGAGGCCATTTCAGTGTTGAGGTTTTACTCCTTGTGAAATAGCTGATAGAACCTTGTGACATAGGGTCCCAAGAAAATCTCCGGAGGTTATTAGGTTATTTGGAATTTCTGAAATCACCTACTGCTGGTTTTCTTGTGGTTTCTTTCCCCACCCCCAAGTGACACTGTTTGAACCACCACCTGAAAACAAATAGAGGTCATGTCTGGATCCTCAGCCAAAATAGTCACTTGTAGCAGTTTCAAGATAGAATCAATTTCATCTCTTCCAACTCTACCTTTCTAACATCCCCCTGAGGTCCCACCTTAGATCAGTGGAAAGCAGGCACTTCTCAGGTGGTCTCAGGAAAGATCATGGTAGTAGAAGGTCCAGACCATTCTGAATCCTCTCTGACTGTTCTGAGACTCTAGCACACCTTCCTCTCAGTGACTCGTACCAGAGGACTCTAACACTCTCTTTCCAAAATGAATCAAATTGGGAGGGTTTCAAAGACAAGACTGGCAGCTATACCTGTCACATATGTGATGAAGGGGAGATCCCTGACTAGGCAAAGGAGATCAGTCCCAATTCTTATCTAAGCCAAACCAAAAAACCAAACCCACTGTCATCAAGTGGATTCTCATTCATAATGACCCCCATTGGTTTTCCAAGGCGGTAAATATTTACAGAAGTAGATTGCCCACTCTTGCTTCCGTGGAGTGGCTAGTTGAGTTTGAACCACCAACCTTCTGGTTTAGCAGAAAGATGCCTTAGGCACTGTGCTACCAGTTGTTGTTATGTGCCATCGAGTCAGATCCGACCCATAGCGATCCCTCCTTGAGTTTCCAAGACAGTATCACTACAAAAGTAGATTGCCCACCTTCCTTCCCAGGAGCGGCTGGTGGATTTGAACCATTAGCCTTCTGGTTAGTAGTCAAGTGCCTTAGGCACTAGGCTACCAGAGCTCCTTCTTGACCACCTTCCTACCCAGTAGTGGCTGGTGGGTTTGAACTGCCAGCCTTCTGGTTAGTAGTCAAATGCCTTAGGAACTAGGCTACCAGAGCTCCTTATTTAAGCCAGTTGCCTCCAATCTCTCTATAGTAACACTCACCTCTCTCTACGACCTCTGGGGATTCCCAGTCAGAAGACTTGGGTGCCACCTCATCCCTCCTACCATCCCCTAACAACAATATCAGGGGCCCCTCAGCTCAGACAGCTTGAATACCAGTCAGAGAAACCTGTTTCACTTTCCGGTGTTTCCTCTGCAATGTCCTCAAGACCCTACACTCCACTTCCTAGAAATACTATCTTTTATGTTCTCAATTCCTTCCCGTGGAACTTAAAAAAACAAAATGTATGTTGTAAGTTATCTCAAGTCAGAGTTACTTTAAAATGTGTTTCCTAGGTCTTTAGAAACTTCTTTCCTTCTTCCCTTACAGTTCCTCAGTTTCTCAATACTATGCCAGTGATTTAGAAGTTCACAAGGACAAAGCATTTTGCAGTGATGAGAATCTGGCCGAATATGAGTTTCAATCAGAGAATCTGATTTTTAAAAAGTAAATAAATAATACCTTTTCGTACTTAATTATAAGAAGTATCTCTAGGTAAGACAAAGCAAGCTAATTTATACATCAAGGAGTTTGTGTGATAGGAGAAATTTAAAAGAATTGTCAATTAAACAAATAAAATCTTTTCAACAACCTTCACCTAAACTTAAAATCAATACTTAGTGTTGCAAACAACCTTGCTCCTTCAGGATAACCCTGAAAGAATGCACACCTTGTGTCACTCACAGGAAGGCAAAAGCTAACACTATCACATTGCTGACTTAGTTCAAAGCACTTTCCATTTATTTTTACTTTCATTTTGTCACATCATCACTAGGAGGCCAGGAGGAACTGGGATCATTACCTCCATTTCACAGATGGAGAAACTGAGACCAAAAGAGGTGACATCTCCACAGTTACAGTGTTATTATGGTTAAAAAGTCCACTTAGTCCTTGGCATTTTCTTCCAGATCAAAAGAAGGAACTGGACAAAAAGGTCTGGAGGAGAGTCAACACCCTCTATCTGACTGGGACAGGGAGTACCTACAGAACTGAGGAGGAAAAAGGCTCGGGGAGCATCCTGTGTCAGAGTCTGTCCTGCGAGGGTTCAACCTTGCAGAATAGCCCCAGTGACTCAACTTTTGGAGTGAAATAGTAGAAAATAACGTTTTAATGGGCTTGGGGGAGCGCGTTTTGTTTCAAACTGCCTCTTCGTTCATTACAAAATCCTGAATGCTAGAACTCTTTTAAAACTCAGTTATTTTTTATTTGAAAGTCAGGTTCTATACCTGGAGAGACTAGTTCTTGTACTTAAAGAAAAAAAGAAAGGAATTGGGGAAAGGACGAGCCGGATGTTATCACCTCAGAGGTGGGAAAGGCGGTTTGAAAGCCTTTTTTTTTTTTTGCCCCCCTTTTTTTAAAGAAAGGTGTGTATGGTGAAATGGGAACCCCGGGTCGATAAGTTTTCTTCCAAGGAGTAGGGGCAGACGGGATGATCACACCCCTAGTCCAGCCAGCAGCGAAAGTGTCTGGGAAATGCACTCTCCCCACTCGTCGCCCTCCCTGCTAGCCCTGCTAGCCCATGCCGTGGGTCCCACACACGCCGGGTAACGGAGTCGCCACCCTGGCGGAGCAGCGCACAGGGGCCTAGGCTGGAGATGCAGCCCCTCAGAGCGCCCCCGCCCTGGGCCCCGGCTCGCTCGGCGCCCAGTTCCCGGCTCTCACTTACCCATGCTCCCGCCCCGGGGTGCCCTACTGGAGGGTCCCCGCCGTGTCGCTGCGCCTGGCCCGGAGGGCGTTTGGTTGGGACCGGGGGTCGCGGGCCGGCGGCTTTCCCAGCGCTGCTGTGGCTGCAGCTCGCGCTCCGGGCCGGGCACGGGCGGCCGCGCCATCTCCGCGCCTGCTAGGGGCGCCCCGCTCGGCGCGCTGCGGGCTGGGGCGGGAGATTGGCCCCGTGTCCAGGGGACCGCCGGCGACAGCAGTACCAGCAGTAGCAGCAGCAGCAGCGGCATCGGCGGCCCCCGCGAGGCGTGCGGCGAGGCCATGGTCTCGGCGCCCGCCCGCGCCTCACATGCCCGGCGCGCGGGGTGGCCGCGGGGCTGCCGTGAGTGCGAGGGACGCGGGCGGCTAGTGCCGCGCGGGGCCGGGGAAGTGAGCAGAGTGAGGCAGCGCGCGCAGTCACCGCCTCAAAAGTTGTCGGGACCCGCGGGAGGGCGGCCGGCGGCCGGGCGGGCGCGGCGGAGGCGGCCCGCGGAGCTGCTACATGCTAATTAGCCGGGCGGGACGCCGGGCGGGTGGCTCCTCCTTGGGTTGACATCACCCGCCCGGCCGGGGGCGGGGAGAGGGCAGGAAGGAGGCGGGGGCCGGCGCCCAAGAGATCTGCCGGGCCCCGGAGAACAGCGTGAGGTCAACAGAGCCACACTGCAACTTTTGTCGCACGCCTCTCTCCTCCCTCCCCATCCCCATTGTATTGCTTTGCTTTTTGGAGAAAAATTAGAAAAGCCGAGTCTTCCGAATGAAGAACCAGAATTTCCCAACTTCTTAAAACACAAAGTCTAAGAAAAAGCAGGTCCTGGATTGATATGATTAGCACAAACTAGATTATACAAAGTGCTTTGATATGAGAGAAGTGAAATCCGTTCCCTGCTCCTCACCCGGCGTTCCTAGTGCCCCTCACTGATTTGAAGCACCCACCATTACCCATCACCCCTCCCACCACTACCCCTTCTCCAGGACTCCGGGTTGTAGGTGTTTGTTTTTTGCCAAGGCTGACACTCACCCTCTAGCCAACGTGGGAATCTTACTGCCCACGACTTTCAGGCCTGGATTCAGTTTCCATTCAACTTCTACCTTTGGCTCACACCAGAGTTCTGCAGAGATGTTGCCACCAGGACATACCGCAGGGAAAAGGAATCTGAATTTAGGCAAGGCTTGGGCAAACTCATAATCAGGAAAAGGGCTGTAGAATGCAAATTAAACAAAAGGATGCACAGAGATTGCTGAATTTAACAGAAACTTTTAGGAGAGAGGTTCAAAGACTGAATATAAACAAATTTTATTGGTAAATAACATCCCATTTGTCTTCATATTCTCCACTCCTGTTCCCAATACAAAATAACTAAATGTCTCAATTTGAGAACTGCAAGCCTCTTCATTTATGTTGTTGTTGGGTGCTTTCGAGTTGATTGAGACTCATAGCAGCCCTATGTACAACAGAACAAGACATGGGCCAGTCCTGTGCCATCCACACAATCATTGCCATGTTTGAGCCCAGCCACTGTGCCAATCCATCTCACTGATGATGTTCCCCTTTTTTCCTGACCGCCCCCCTACTTTACCAAGCATATTATCCTTCTCCAAGGGCTGATGCCTTCTGACAACATGACGAAAATACAAGGGACGAGGCCATTCTGGCTTCTGAATATTCTGGCTGTATTTCCTCCAAGACAGATTTGTTTGTTCTTCTAACAGTCCATGGTACGCTCAATATTCTTCACCAACAGCACAATTCAAATTCATCAATTCTTCTTCTGTCTTCCTTATTCATTGACCAGCTCTCACATGCATATAAGGCTATTGAAAATACCATGGCTTGGGTTAGGTGCAAACTTCATCTTCAAAGTAACATCTTTGTTCCGTAACACTATAAAGAGGTCTTTTACAGCAGATTTACCCAATGCAATCACTGCCATGGAGTTGATTCGACTCATAGTGACCCATCCTTGGGTTTCCAAGGCAGTATCTCTACAGAAGTGGATTGCCCCATCTTCCTTCCGAAAGCAATGCAATATGTCGTTTGATTTCTTGACTGCTGCTTCCACAAGAATTGATTGTGGATCCAAGTAAAATGAAATCCTTGACAATTTCAATCTTCTCTCCATTTATTGTGATGTTGCTTATTGGTCCAGTTGTGAAGATTGTGAGGATTGGTCCTCACAACTGGACTTCATTTATAGGTGAAAATAAAGAGAGGCTCAAAATGGGAAAATAACTTGCTCAAGATCCTGATGCCAAAGATTAAATGGTATGTCTATAAATGGCCATGTGACTTCATTACTTCTGCTCCTGTAACTCAGAATTTGCAATAAATGGGACAACATCTCCATTGTAATGAATACTGAAGCTTCTTGGGAAGCTTGCAGTCTGGTTGAGGATCCCTGTCTGTTCACCAAATGCTCAGGAAAATGAGTATGACCTTCTTTCTTAGCCTGCCCCTTCACGCCACTTCTCAGCTCCTCTCTGTTGCTCTGTCTCCAGATTTCCTTGACCCATCTCCAGGGCAATGAGCCGATCAGAGTGTCCAGGACAGCTGCAGATGAGTCTGGGGCCACTTTCTGATGACTCAGTAGTCACTCTGTGAGTCATTTAGCAGAAAACATAAAGAATGCTCTGTATAAAGAAGCTCACCTTAAATGGGGGAGCAAGGAATAAAAACATGGTTTGGTTTGGTTTTTAAAGAACCTCAAATCAAACCCAACTTACCAGGACTTGCATATGGAGTTTCCAGGTGTCTCCAAGAAAGTATCAAACAATAATTCTCCTGTAAGTAACTCAATTTGCTCTCATGGCCCCAACTCAAATTCACTGGACCCTGCTCTCATATTAACAGGCAGGATTGCACAGCTGCCCAGACCCAGCCAGACAAGCCCCCAAAAGCCAAGACGCTGCTCAGAGGCTGTGGTCACCACTGCTCCCTCCGTTCACAGAGAAGATTTCACACAGCATTGGTTATGCTTCTAGACAACCAGTGAGGTTTAGTGATTTAATGACCCTTACGGTCTTCCCTCTTCCCTCTCGGAAGTAAGGTTGGGCAATCTACTTCCTTAGTGATACTGCCTCGGAAACCCAAGGAGGGGTCGCTATGAGTCGGGTCCATCTCGACGGCACATAACAACAAAAACAACAACACGGTCTTCCCTTGTGTATGTAGCAGGTGCATATTACCCCATCTGCAAGGTAAGCATGGGCTTACTTGTGCTTACTTACTAATCTGTAATGAACAATTTCATACGGGTTTCACCACAAAACATGTGAAACTGTTCACTACAGATTAGAAAGTAAGTACAAGTAAGACTGTGTTCACCTTGCTTACTGGGTACTCTGTCCCTGTCAGGGATTATAAATTCAAAAAGAGGCTTTGATTCTGCAGGAAGGTACTGTGCGGTCAGGAGAGAGACAGATCGCAGCCATGCCTTGAAGCAGAACATTTATGCAGTGAAAAAATGTGAAATTGTTCAGTACAGATTAGTAAGTAAGCACAAGTCAGCTCATGCTTACCTTGCTAATTGGGTAATCTGACACTGGTATTTAGAGATCTCACTAGAGAATCTGCCTTTGCTACCAAGGCCGAAGGAGCAAACATGCATCTGCCACCTGCTCATCCCATTAAGCACCCTGGGTTTCTTTCTCTAATCTAAAAGAAATGACTGAATTCAAGTTAAGTGTCAGCTAGGCAGAGCTTAACCTGTGGGTGAGTAGGAAGAGGCACACAGACATTTAATTATTAGTCAGCACCGATGTTCAGGTGAGTAGGGTGACTCTTCTCACAGTCATTTAGAGTCACACTATGGCAGCTCTGACATGTGGCTTCCAAAGTTGGCGTTGACATCCCAATCAGCCAGAGGTGAAAAAGCATGGGAGGTTTTGACAGGCCAGGCCTGGGAGTGCATGCATCACCACCTCTTATATTTCCAGTGGTGAAATCATGGTTACATGTCTCACCAACTGCAAAGACGGAAGGGAAATAGAGTCTAGCGGTCTCCTCAAAGAAGCAGAGAAGGGATTTGGGGAGACAGCTAACAAACAGTCTGCCCTGCCACTCAACATTGCTAGGGTAGAGAAAGAGGAATGGAAAAGGAAATTCTGCTCCCTGGCCTCAGTTTCCTGCTTTGTCAAACAAGGGAGTTGAATCAGATGATCTCTCAGGACTCATCTACTTTAACATTCAGTGGTTGCAAGGGATGATGCCATGTCCTTCCTGTGCCAAAGTGTTTACTTTACAGGCTCCTGCTGCAACACATCCTCAGCCCAAGAAGTCCTCCTCTGTCCCTTGGCATGGCTGGCGGACTCTATGGATAGGGCCTTGGGTTCTCTCCAAGTCCTGTTCCTGAGCCATTCTTGTTCCTCGGCAAAGTTAAGTGATCTCTATTGACCTCAGTCTCCCCAACTGTACAGTGGGGAGAAAATCATTACCCAATGCTACCTCCGAGGATATGATTAGATCACTGTCAGGAAGGTACCAGGAGCTTTTCTGACTGGAATAATGTGCTTAGACTCTTATATATAGCCAGACTCTTATATAGCCAGACTCATTTATACCACTGTGTTCTGAAGTGGCCCAAAAGTATGCCCAGCTCCTGGGCATGGTGACCTGGCTGGACCCAGTCAGTGGTGGCACTGCCATGGCTGGTATATACTGGTGACTGCATAGCAGTGATATCCCAGGGACCCCCAGGATTCTGCTGATGAGGATCCCTGAGGGATGACAAATCAGTTCAACAGACTGACTGAGGCTGAACTTTACCTGGGGCAAATCAGCCGTAGCCAGCCATCACTGGATTCTCCAGGGAGTCTGCCTGCTTCTCTGCTGTGTGCCTGTCACCCTGAGTTTTAGTTGTCTGTTTATTCATCCTCTCCTCTGTTTGTCCACCTCACCACAGTCTTGAGCAGCTTTCTGGCAATTTCTGTGCCTTATTCATCTTTGTATCCTCAGCACCCAGCATAGGACTTTCCTTTTATTTAATCATTCAATAAATATTTACTAAGTAACTACTCTGTGCCAGGCACTATACTGGTTGCTGGGTGAGTCCCTGACCTTAGAGAGCTTAAAAGTTTGGAAGGGACAGATAGTAATCAAGTGTATAAATGTAAACTTATCACTGTAGAAAGGACCTGAAGGAGAGCACTCTGAGTGAGGGTGTTGGGTGTCCCTGTGGACATGGAATTGAGCCAAGATGTGAAAACTATGTAGGCCATTTACCAGGCAAAGGACTGTGGGAAGAGAATATGCAAAGGCCCTGAGGAAGATGCATTGGGATAAATGTAAAGGATGAAAGCAAGCCAGTTTGGCTGGAGCCCAGAGAGCAAGGAAGGAGCATGGAGAGATGTGAGACTGGAGATTTGATAGTCCAGATCAGGAAGATCCTAACAGGCCATTTTAAGGATTTTTGCCTTATAGGTTTTAGAGGGTTTTTTTTTTTTTTTCCTTTTTTTCTAATAGTGTTTGTATAGTTTTTTGGGTTTTTTCTTTATAGTTTAGGGAAGTCAGTGTAAAGTTTGAAGTTGATGAGACAGAGTGATGTAAGGGTGGAGATGAAAGGGAAATGAGGTGAAGAGTGACACGATTTACAATTGGAAACCATTATTCTAGCTATTGAAAGAGGAAAGATTTAGAAAGAAGCAAGAGTCAATGCTTGGACTCTTGGAGCCCAAGCGAGAAAAGATAGTTCTTGGATGAAGGTAATGAAAATGAGTTCACAGAAGAGAATGGATATGAGATATTAAAAACCAAACTCACTGCTGTCAAGTTGAACCCAATGCATAGCCACCCCTCCTTGGGTTTCTGAGGCAATATCGCTACGGAAGTAGATTGCCCAACCTTCCTTCCGAGGAGTGGCTGGTGGGTATTATGGGAGGTAAAATCCACAAGATGTATTGATGCATGGCTGTGGAGGATAAGGAAGAGAGAAGAGTCAAAGATGAGTTCCTGGCTTGTGTGACTGGATGGATGGTGGTACAAGTACCTAGGGCAGAGAACAGTGGGAGAGAACTAGGTCTGTGAGGTTAGGATTATTTGCTTTTGTACTTGGGTCTGAGGTGACTGACTCTGAGCCTTTGGCTCAGTAGACTTGGAGCTGAGGGGAGAGGTCCAGGTTTGAGGTCTAGATTAGGGAGACTTCTGCATATAAAGGGATGAGTTCACCTAGGTAAGATAGTATTGTAGCAAGTGAACGGAGTCTTAAAGATGATCCAGAAAGGAGACTGGGAAGGTGCACAGAGAAGTAGGGGGAGGCCCAGGTTACATCACCAGAATAAAGGAAGGAAATTGTGATTAACAGTATGGAATGATTCTAAAAGGTCAAGTAAGGTGAAGACTGAAAACATCCTTTGGAAGCCACTGGTGACTACACAAGAACTGTTTCAATGGAGTGAGGAGCAGAAGCCACAACAGAGCAAGCTGAGAGAAGTGGGAGGTGAGGAAATTGAGCTGGTAGAGGTAACTTTTCAAGAGAGGTTGACTTTGCAGGGAAAGAGTGAGATAGGATAGTAATTATGGGAGACTAGGAGTAAGGGAGTTTCTTGTTTCTTATAGGAGAATTTGAACAGGGAAAGAGTCTACTTGCAAAGAATGTCCAAGTTATAAGAAAGAGAAAAGAGAATCAAGGTTTCTGAGAAGTAGGAGGGGATGGAATCATTAAGACAGGTGGTTTCTTTGTAAAGTAGGAAATAAGTCTACTTGCTGAGAATGGAGAGAATTGAAGGAGCTGGGCCTAGGAGGTCTGACACATTGGGGAACATGAAGACATTTAGAAATAGTTGTAGAGAGTGAGAGAAAAGTCCTGGAATGCCCAGCCCTATTGAGGCCCCTCTGAGATTGGTGAAAACGAACCAATAGTGGCAAGTGTCCAGCACCATCCAGCCGTTCCCCAACTTGCTCACCTCTGCTGGCCTCATGTGGGGCACCACTTCAGAGTGGATTTCCCTCCCACCAGGAACAAAGACTTTGACCTCTCTTGACTCTTCCTCCCTTTCTGGCTCAGCCCCAGTCCCTACACCCCATCTGGTCATTTCTCTGCTCAGAGAAGCATCGAGAATCCCTGCAGACAAATCTGCAGAGCTGGTTCTGATAGCATAGGGTACAGTAGAAGGAACATTTGTTACATCTGCATTGTTTTGTTCTGAGCCCCAGGAAGCAGAGTGCTTTGGGATTTTGACCAAAGAACTGAAAGAAAAACTCATCTCTCTGTGTTTGACCTCCCAAGAGAAGCCTGGTTGTTCCCTTCCTGAAATTACAGGAATAGCATCATTTGGACTGCTTGCTGGACCCTAGGCCTAGGGAGCCCTTGCTGCTTCTCCTGATTTGCCCACTGGTGCTTGGCTCCTGGGGCATTTGTCCTGGAGGACCATGGTAAGGGTGTAAACACTGAAATCCCTCTGGAAATAGGCTGGGACCTCCTCCAGGGAGGAAGGATTGCTCACGGCTTGGCCAGGCTCCCAAGCATCATGTACAGCAACCCTGAGCTCCAACTTACACAGCCTGGGGTGGGTCCTTGAATGACCTCCCATTTCTTGTCTGCCCATCTGAGAGGACCATTCAATTCCAAACAACATTCCTCCGATAACATCGGTTACACACTGTAAACGTCAATGAGCCAGGAACATTCTCTGGCGCAACAGGATTCTGATAAAGCAGTCTTATTTTGCAAAACCATGCAGCATGAAACATCCTCCCTAGAGTAGGCAGGGAAATTCCTGGGATGCCAGGACACTGGGCAAAATGGCCAGGGCTCCAGGGAAGGAGCCAAAGGCCCAGCGTGGACTTCTCACGTAGTCAGAGAGGTCTAGGTCTTCAGTCATTACTTTATTCATCCATTCAATCATTCAACACATGTTCATTGAGTACTTCTCAAGCACCAGTCCCTGACCTAGAAATGCAGTGTCTGCAAGCTCCCTTGACTTTCAAAAGTCATAACTTATTCCCACTCACATTGTCCAGGTCAGTAACAGGGTGTGACATCCATTCCTTCCCCTCTAAACCATACACTCCCACCCTTTCCCCCTTGCTGCTCATCTCTATTCACTCTGTTTGTGAGTCTGGGGGATTTCATCTTCTTTCACGTTCTTTTGGGCCCCCAATTCTATTGATTCTTCTATATGTTACTTTCTGTTTGCAGTTATCTCCTTTATGGGATGTTCCTGGGTATCTCAGTCTCCATCTTTATTTATCTCCTGCTTTGTGTAGCTGATGCCCTCCTGGTCCACTCATTTCTCTACCTCTCCTTCTATCTCTCTCTTCTCCCTACTTAAAACTTTCTTCCAATCAACTCATGTCCAATATTTTTCTCTTTCACTCTTCCATTTGTTCTTCCTTAGCTGATTGTCACACAGAACTAAATAAATATTTCTTACATTCATGTAATGTACTTCTACATTCTCTGGTTTTTAATTTTAAAATTGGTTGAAGATTATTTGTATTTTTCTTTGTTGTCTGAATTTCTTATAACAGCATGCATAACTGTTTTAAACTTTTGATTAAAATATTGATGTACTTATGGGAAAGATGTGAAGAAATCGGAACCTTCATGCATTGGCTGCAAAATGGTGCAACCACCATGGAAAACAGAAAATTACCATATGACCCAGCAATTCCACTCGTAGGTTTACACCCAAGAAACTTGAAAGTAGTGATTCGAACAGATACTTGAACACCAATGTTCAATGCAGCTCTATTCACAATAGCCAAAAGATGGAAACAGCCCAAGTGTCCATCAACAGATGAACAGACAAATAAAATGTGGTATATGCATACAATGGAATATTTTCTAGCCATAAAGGGACATGAAGTTCTGATAAATGCTACCACATGGGTGAATTGTAGAAACATTATGCTGAATTAAGTCAGATAAAAAAATGACAAATATCGTATGTCTTCAGTTTGTAAGTGATACTGCCTCAGAAACCCCAGGAGGGGTCGCTATGAGTCGGATCCCACTTGACAGCAGTGGGTTTGGTTGGTTTGGTCACTTCTATGAAATATCCAGAATAGGGAAATTCATGGAGACCAAAGTTTATTAGTGGTCCAGGGGTGGCAGAGAGGAGGAAATGGGCAGTTATTGCTTCAGGGCTACCGATTTTCTGTTCAGTGTGATAAAAATATTTGGAAATGGACAGTGTTGATGGTTACACAACAGGATGAATGTAATTAGTGTTACTGAATCGTACATGTAAAAATGGTTGAAATGGCAAATGTTTTACTATTTATATTTCACCACAATAAAAAATAAATAAACGTAATATACGAACAAAAAAGTGCACAGATAATAAGTGTGCCATGTAGAGCTTAATGAACTTCACTCTTCAAACACACTTGTGTTACTGACACTCAAATCTGGAAAGACACTCATGTTCCCTTCCTGTCATTCTATCCCTCCCCCACCACAGGTCATCACTCTCCTGACTTCTTTTGGGATAGATTAGCTTTACGTGTTTTTGTCTTTTTATATAAACAGAATGATGTAATATGAATTTGTTTATGTCTAATATCTATGGCTCAACATTATGTTGTGAGATTCACTCACATTGTTGCATGAACTTATGGACTCTTCTTCCTTCACAGCATCCATTGTGTGGATAAAACCAAACCAAACCTAACACACTGCCGTAGAGTTGGACTCGACTCATAGCGACCCCTCCTTGGGTTTCCGAGGCAGTATCACTACAGAAGTAGATTGCCCAACCTTCTTTCCACGAAGTGGCTGGTGGGTTTAAACTGCCAGCCTTCTGGTTAGCAGTCAAGTGCCTTAGGCATTATGCCGCCAGAGCTCCTTGTTCCATTCTGTTGTTGATGGGCATTTCGATGGTTTCCATGTGTGGCTAATGCAAATAGTCCTGCTACGCACATTTGTGTCCATGTCTTTTAATGGCATGTATTACTTTTTACTTCATTTATTTACTTCTTAATGTATTACTTTTATAATCAGAAAAAAAGAAAATTATGTCCATTTATAGAGATGAAAGTGGCCAAGTGGGATGTTTTCATGAAAGGACCCTGGAGTAGAAGGCAGAACATGTGAGTCCTTGTTTTAACTTCTCTTGTCTCTAGTTCCACAGATTTGGATCTATCAGTTAATCTCAATGAATTTCAGTTTTCTCATCTGCTGAATGTGGACAGTAATATTTGCCATAGGTATTACTACCTGTCTTAGTTACCTAATACTGCTAAAATATCACATGTGAATGGCTTTAAAGAACAAAACTTAATTTGCTCACAGTTCTGGAGGCTAAAAGTCCAAATTAAGGCCTCAGCCATGTCTTTGACTTCTGTGGGCCTCTCTCCTAGTTTCTGGTGTCTACCAGCAGTCCTTGGCATTTATTTGCTTGTAGACAAGTCCTCACATGGAGTCTGTCTTCCCCCTGTGTGTGTATGTCTCTGTGTCTATTCTGCTGTTTTTCTAAGATACTAGTTAGAAGTGATCAGGTTTAGAACCCACCTACTCTGATATGACCTCATTAACATAATTTATTATTTCCAAACAAGGTCATGTTTACAGGTACAGGGGCTAAGCCTTCAACTCATACTTGGGGTGGGGGAGACACAATTCAATTCATAACAGTCCCTCACAAGGTAACTGTGATAA
Source organism: Orycteropus afer afer (assembly GCF_000298275.1). Taxonomy (NCBI): domain Eukaryota; kingdom Metazoa; phylum Chordata; class Mammalia; order Tubulidentata; family Orycteropodidae; genus Orycteropus; species Orycteropus afer. The sequence goes on from NW_006921832.1 coordinate 2,171,089, forward strand.
TCAAATAATATGATGGGTATGAAAAAGTTTTGGAAAATATGTCTTTCAAAAATAAGGTACTCACTGTCCACTACTCAGAGGGGAATCTGTGTAGGAGATCCTGGATAAAGTAGGAGAACAATGTGGAACAAAACTCAAAATTATTTAAAAAAAAAAAAGACCAGGTTTGCTGGTCTGATAGAGCCTGGTGAATGCCCTGAGACTATGACCCCTAGCTGCCCTTCAGGTCTGGAATTGAACCCACTCCTGTGGCTTCCAGGCAAATAAAAGGCCAGCGAATGGGCTAAACATTTACATCAGGTAGACACACTACTTACACAGATCAATTATGGGAGAACAGATGGGTAGTGTATGTTCAGGGAGACCTCTTGGGGGACAGCAGTGCGTGGGAGGGAAGGACACAGGGAAGAGGTAACTATGGGGAAGAAATGAGAAGAAAGCTGTTACATTGTGGGAAATTGCAGTCAATGACAAAATGTGTATGAACTGCTGTATGGAAAATGAATTTGCTCTGTAAACTTTCACCCAAATCACAATAAAATTTTCTTTTAAAAAAGGTACCATTGCTATTATTTCTCTTTTAAAGAAAAGAAAAGTAACTGTTCTGGTTACCTAGTGCCACTCTGACAACAATATACCACAAATGGGATTTTTGAACAAACAGGAGTTCATTCTCTTACAGTTTGGAGACTTTAAATGTGAGTTCAAAGTGCCAGGCTCTAGGGGCTGGGTGAAAGCCCCTCAACCTTGAGCTTCAGCTCTGCTTCCAACTCCTGGCCCACTGGAGCTAGAGGCTTTTTTTCACTCAGACGGCTGCTGAACTGCCAAGCCCAAGGTTGATGAGTAAAAAGGCACAGTCCCAAAGTTACCAAACCACATGGCAGGCCATTAATTCAAGTCCACTGAAAGTCCCAAGGTCAGCAGAGCAGGGCAGGCTCCTGAATAATGACATTGCTACATTCAGTTTTCAAGCGTGCTATAAGCTAGAGACCATTCCCAAAGCTGTTTCTTACATACGGGAAGCAGATCACATACTCACAGCAGCTACTCAGCTGCTCCAATAGAGTCCACCAGGGAGTTAATTACCAATCTCACCATGGGGAATAACTATATCCAGCTGCCCAGCCACTCAACAAGGCCCAGCCAATTGGACACACAAACTTAACCACCACAGTAACTAACAGTTACATTTTGAGGCTCTTAATTCATCTGTCTTTAAAATTTCAGTCTATGGCCTTCACAAGACAAGAGTCCCTCCCCACCCTCAATCTTTGGCCTACTGTGGCAATAAAAAAGAAATGTCTCCAAATATCTGTCTTTCACGTGAGCAAGTGGAAAGACATGGTCCGTGCTGGATTTTGCCACTTCTAAGTGGGCCTTGGCTCAGCGAAAGTGGCGGTTCGGGGTCTAGATGAGTGAGCAATGTTGTTGTTGTTGTTAAGTGCCATCGAGTCGTTTCCGACTCATAGCGACCCCATGCAATAGGAAAAATAAAACACTAACTCTTAGAGGAGTGAGCAATAGGAAAAATAAAACACTAACTCTTAGAGGTGTAAGGGACCTCAGAGATAGGCCTGGGCCCTGTGAGAGAAGGCATGTGCCCATGGAGGACCTACAGAGGGCCAGGACTGGACTTGTCTTCAGATATCAACTCTGTGCTCTGCCTACTACCCTACTTTCTCTCCTCGTGGAGAGAGAATCTGAGTAGAATGTGGGCCAGAAACAGGGCGACACGTCTGCTAACCATCAGAGCAAATCTAAGACTCTGTGTTCTCCGCCAACATGGGGTCATTTGTTGGTTAAGGGAAGCTATTGCTTCTGTCCACACATGGTGTGGAGACAGGCTGGGCCCTAGCCACAGCTCCCACCCAAGTTCTTCCTCTCCGCCCAATCAAAACAAACCCTGTTGCTCTGAGGCTCACGCCCTGAAGGATGTTTCCTTAGGCCTTGCCTAGCAGTTTCTATAAGGGGAGACCTTGAGCAACCTTTGTGAGCTCCCAGGACAATGGCAAGGCAGTGCTTAGTGCTCTGGGGTGTGCAAAACTGGAGGGACCTCTTCCACAGAGCACTCTCATTTGGGTGGGGAGAAAATAGAGCCTGAACGGAAGAGAGCTATTCAGAAAGGAGGCCAGAGGTTGTAGCCCTAAGAGGATTCTAAGTGCAAAAGGAGTTCTGAGGCAAGAAATGGACTAAGTTGATGGAGAAGGCCTCATGGGAGAGGCAGGGAAAGATGGACAGCTTTGGAAGGACATTATGAAGGGGGAGAATTTGCAAACAGAAGGCGTTGGAGGGAGAGGGAGCCCTGTGAGCACATAGAGGGATGAGTATGGTGACTAATGGTCCCTGCTTTCCTGGGACTGAAGAGTTTCCAGGGATGTGGGATTTTCACTGCTAAAACCAGGAAATTCCTGGGCAAACAAATAAGTTTGTCACTGTAGGGATGAAAGAAGAAACCGGCTGGGATTGAAGAAGCATGAGTAAGATAGAGGCTGGATTGTGGGGGTCTTGAAAACTAGACATTAGACCAGTGATTCTCATTCCTGGCTGGACATTAACATTGCTGGAGAAGCATTTATAAAATGCCAATGCTTGGCATCCATTAACCAGTTCCATCAAGCTTCTTCCAACTCATGGCGACCCATGTGTGTTAGAGCGCTTCATAGGGTTTTCAATGGCTGATTTTTCAGAAGTAGCTTCCCAGACCTATCTTCCAAGGCACCTCTGGGTGGATTTGAACCTTCAACCCTTCAGTTAATAGCCAAGTATGTTAACCATTTGTACTACCCAGGGACTACTGGAATCTGCTAAAGACCTACTACATCAATATTTCTTATGGTGAGGACTGGGAATAGGTGTTTTTTCAAAAGCTTCAGGTGACTCTCACGTGCAGCCAGGGTTGAGAAACACTGACTTAACTTAATGTGGTAGGAAATAGAGACTTAGCAAAAATTCTTCAGCAATAGAGGGATGTGGTGTGAGTGGTCAATCAAGAAATATTTATTGAGTATCCCTCTATCCCAGTAGGCACTATGCTAGGCTCTGGTCATACATAGATGAGGAGAACATATCATTGCCCTTGACTAGCCCAAAGGTTAGTAGAAAAGAAAGATCCATAAATAATGTAAAGTAAGCTATTTACAAAAATGTGGACCAAATAGTTGACAACATCATGGTTTGTGGCTGGAGACATTAGACAATTTTCCTGAGAGTTGAATAGAAGTTGTCCTGGTAAAGAAAAGAGAAGAGAATATTCTAAGTGGAAGAAAAGAGTATTATACGATTGCTAAGTCCTACCAAGATCCAGTGTGTTCAGTATAACATACAGTGTTGGAAGAGGAGGCTGGAAAGGATGGCAGGGATAAACACCAAGGGCCTTAGATTCTGTTTGAACCCCCAGTATTTTAAAAATGAGGAGGAGAGGGTATGGTAGAGAAGAGAAAGGGAGGTAGGGAGACCAGTTAGAAGCCACTGTGGTGATCCCGACAGGAGGTGATAAAGGCCTGGGCCAAAGAATTGACAGTGGGAATTAGGAAGGGAGTAACCTGAGATTTACAGAAAAAGAAAATAGGGTTTGATAATAAACCAGGCAGAAAGGAGAGAAAGAAAAGCAAAGATGAACTCATAGTAACTAATTTGAGACAGTGGGATAATATGACATTAACAAAGATGGAGATGCCGGGTAGGTCACTTGAATTTCATGTCACTCCAAGACATCCAAGTGGAGATGTATCGGAAGGGCTAGCTGAAGGGCAAAATTTGGATTGTAGGAGGTTAAGAGGGAAAATATAAGAAGGGAACATGGAATATTCATGTACAAATCATACCTACCAGGCACTTGGCAGGGGAAGAAGGAAAGAAATTGGTAGAGGGGATACAGGTGTGTATTTGCCAGGGTTGACATGTTGTATGGTTGGCGACAAGGGGTGCAATGCTGGAGGGAAAGGAGATAGCTTTAGAGCTAGGTCTATGAGGTGCAAAAATATGGCGTCCAACCAGGAGATAAGTTCACATGGACCTTTCTTAACTGAGCTATATAAATGCCTGAGAAAAACTGCATTTCCAAGGGACTGGATCCTTTCTAAAGAGTAGAGAACAAAATCTTCTAAAGCAGAGGTCAAGAAACTTACTCTGTAAAGGGATAATAGTAAATATTTTATACTTTGTGGGCCATATGGTCTCTGTCACATGGCAGTGTCTGTCATTGCAGTGCAAAAATAGGCATAGACTGTACATAAGCAAGGGAGTGTGGCTGTGCTCCAGGAAAACTTTATTTTTAAAAGCAGGTAGTGGGCTTGACTTGGCCCATGGGCCAATAGTTGGTCAACTCCAGCTCTGGAGAGTGGGAGGTGGGTGAAGGAGAAATAGTTAGGAGTTTGAAGAGAGATGATAAGTCTAGGCTAGCCTCCATGGGGATCCTGAAGATCCAGAAGAAAGATCAATGAAGGATCTAAGTTCAAATTCAGTTCTGCCACTTTCTAACTGTGGGATCTTGAGCGAGTTTCTTTGCTTCCCTGAGCTTCAGTTTCCTCATCTGAAAATGGGGGAAATAACAATACTTAACTCATTGAGTTGTTTGAGAATCAAATAAGACAATGAATATAAAGTGAACCTACCCAGAGGTACCACAGCAGAGAGAACTAATGATCGACTCCTGTAAAGACAACAGTTAAGAGAACCCAATGGAGCAATTCTACTCTGTAACACATAGTGTCACCTTGAGTGGACATGGAATGACAATGGTTTGTTTTGTTTTTAACACAATGCCTGGCTCAATAATGACTAGCTTCTTTAACGTTTAAGGATTGGCCATGAATTGCAGGGCTTCAACTACCGAGGGGAGCCATGACTACAGAGCCCAGACTGGTCATGGAGCTCTAGCACCGAAGGGGTAAGGCTAAAAAAGGAGGGAGGAGTTGGGTGCGAAGATGAGAAGTAAGTGAAGGGTCCCTACCAGTTACAGGTAGAGGGGGACAAAATGTGCATGCTCAGGTCACCACAAGTGCAAATGCACACACCTGCACACACACATATGCATCACCAGGCTCACTCTCGTTCTCAGTGGAACGAGGGGCCGAAGTGCCTTGTCTCTAGTTCATCAGTGGAACCCACAGGAAGCATCTCCCTGCAATGCAGCTTATTGGACCTCACCTGGGTCCACGTAGCTCCGGTCTGGGATTGTTACTGCTCGTAACAGCCTCTGGTACCGATGGAGATTACTAGTCTCAGACTCAAATCAGCCCAAAGCCTTTCCACCTGAGCTTCTGAAACTTTAGAGAATCACATGGAGAGGAGAGGTTTTAAAATGCATGTTCCAAAACCAATTTGCTCTGTAAACTTTCACCCAAATCATAATTAATAAACAAATAAAATGTACGTTCCAAAATAGAGGAAGACCCTTAATGAGATGGATTGACACAGTGGCTGCAATGACGGGCTCAAGCATAGCAAGGGTTGTGAGGCTGACGCAGGACCACGCAGTGTTTCGTTCTGTTGTACACAGGGTCGCTATGAGTCTGAATCAATTCAACAACACCTAAAACAACAGGCTCTAACCAAGAAAATGTGCCTTAATAGGTCTGAAACAGTACCCACGTATCAGCATTCCAGCAGGTGATGTTTTTGTATCAGTGAGCTGAGGGCCACACTTTTAGAAATAAAGCTTTATTTCCTCACCTCTGAATGCAGCTGTCTGATGGAACAATAAACCAGTTAAAACCAGGTGCTGTCAACCCTATTTCAACTCAGGCTGACCCCAAGTGTGCCAGAGCAGAACTGTGCTTCATGCTCCACAGGGTTTTCAATGTCTGATTGTTCAGAAATAGATCTCCAGGCCTTTCTTCTGAGGCACCGCTGGCTGGACTGGCACTTCCAACACTATGGTTAGCAGTCAAGCACGTTAACCATTTGCACCACCCACAGGACTTCTATGATGGAACGATGGGATCCCCAAATTACTTCCTGGAACTGTAGTCGTAAAAGCAGGATTCACCGCTATCTCTTATACTTCTTCTCATTGTTCATGAGGAAAAGACAATCTCAGGTCAGGTGTCTTGAGGTAAAATGAGAAATCTAAAATAGACATGAAGTTTTCCAGAACCCTGGGTAAATCCAGAAAGTGAAAACATTAGTCTGGAGAAAAATTCATCCTGTGTTCTTCAATCGATAAGAAAAACTTATGGCTAATTACTCTTCTCTAAACACTTTGTGAACCATCCCAGAACAGCCCATTCCAAGTTCAGTTTCCTCTCTTTCTGGCCACTCAGGAAGTCTGTGCCCAATTCCTGCTTCTTCATTCTAGAACTCTCTGCTTTTAGCACCTACAAATTGAGCTTTAAGCTATGGGGAAAACAATTGCTATCGTCTGCTTTCATAGTTTCTGAATCAAGCAAAAATAGCTTGGCAGAAAGAGACATTCAATAAGCACTGAGTGAATGAACAAATTCATGCTGGGTTGGATGGAATAGCAGGATACATCAAATATACTGAACTTAAAAGCAGTAACACTTTAAAAATGAATTAGGGTTGTTTCTTACAAAAGAGATACCTGTATTATTGAAGTTCTTTCAATCCAGTTGTTGTTATTGTTGTTATGTGCCGTTGAGTTGGACTTGACTCTTAGCGACCCCTCCTTGGGTTTCTGAGACAGTATCACTACAGAAGTAGATTGCCCTATCTTTCTTCCGAGGAGTGGCCGGTGGGTTTGAACCACCAGCCTCCTGGTTAGCAGTCAAGTGCCTTAGGCACTATGCTACCAGAGCTCCTTCAATCCAGTTAGGCAAAAAAAAAAAAAAAGAGCCAACATAGATCATGAATAAAAGGTACTATACACATGAAAACTATAGTCACTTGCTATGCACACACTCTCAATGTTCCAAAACATGTATATCTAATAAAAACTGTTCCTTCCAAATCATCACTTGGGAGGCCTTATAAAATTATTCTAATGACACTTGTTGTTATGTACCGTCAAGTCGGACCCAACTCATAGCAACACCTCCTTGGGTTTCCGAGGCAGTATCCCTATGAAAGTAGATTGCCCAACCTTCCTTCTGAGGACTATCAACCCTCAAAGTGTGTTGGGCTCTCATCTTGGACATTGCCTGGTCATTCTACTTTATGGTCACATCTCAATTCTGACCCAAAGGAGATGTTGGCGCTTGACCAGTCCCCTTAACCCCAGACTTGGTTTGAAATGATTTCTGAGGCTTCCGGAAATCAAATGAACCCTCAAAAGACACATCCTGCCAGCCATTAGAATATTCAAAGGTTCTGAAGAGAATACTGAAAATGGTATCCCAAATATGTTTTAAAGAGTAACAGAATCATTGACTGAGCGTGTCATTGCCCTCTGGAGATGGAAGCTCTGAAGGGGAGAATCTCCCCAGTGCTCATCAGGAGATTCACTCATGTACCATCAATAAAGAAATGAACCCAGCTGTTTTCATTCTGCAGCACAGGGCAGAGCCTGGCCTGACACATATCCAGCCCGACTGCTCGTCTTCCTGGGCACACAGCTAGACTGTGTTTCCCAGGCTGCCTTCCAGTAGACAGATCATGTGTCTAGTTCTGGCCAATGGGATGTGGGAGGCAGTGATATGATATGAGCCCTTTCAGCCCTGGTCCCTAAATCTCCATGGGATCCCTATGTGTCCCTCTCTTCTTTCACCTGCCAGTTAGAATCCCAGAGAAGACTCTGAAAGCCTGGAAGATGTTCAAGCTACTAAACTGAAGGAGCCAAGGTCCCTGAGTGACAATGCAGAGCAGAGCTCACCACCCTCTCTGACTGCTATCAGACTATAACATGAACTAGAAATAAATTTATATAGTATCTGCTTACTGCAGAGTGGAGGCTGTTTGTTGCAGCAGTAAGTCTACCCTCACTAATACATGCAGAGCTGTGCATGTATTAGAAACTGACACTGCCAACTAGAGCATCTGCTCTTGTGATTTTCAGTTTGTGATTCATATTTGAAACCAGTGTTGTTTTCTCTGTCTTCAGCATCTTCACACATATGGCGTATGTTACATCTCACCCATCAGCACTCAGAACCCTCTTGCTGGCTGCTGGAAGGATGATTGCTGCTTCTTTGAAAAGCCACCTGCCCCCAGGGCTTCCCAAAGTGAATCTGATATATACCACATGCCATACTTAAGCCAGGCCATCTTAAAGTCACCCTTTACATTTGGTGGAACCAGCTTATTTTTATATTGTATTTTTTCTAACAGACATAAACACAGAAACACACACATGCACACACACATTTTTGAAGAAACAAAATAAACAGAACAACAAAAAACGGACCCTAAGAGACTCCTGTTTGGAGAACTGCGTCTGTCTCTTTTACCTGTGTCCACCCTTACCTCAATGAATGGTGCAGGGCACTCACCTGCTATCCATCCTCACTCACTCCAGCCCATCCGAGCAAGGGAGCATGGTGAAGGGCCCCTGGTGTTGGTGGGTCTTTTTTGCTATCTGCTTGCCCTCTCACTTGAATGTGACCTTCTGCCCAAGAACAGAACCCTGTCAAGATTCAGGAGATTAACTCTTTTCTTTCAACCTCAAACTAACAAACTGGCATCTACTTCTGCTTCTGAGTCTTCCCAAAGGAGCTCAGGTACATCGCCAAGATGCAGGGATGCTGAATAGCATGTTTCACAAGGACCGATTTCTGCAATGATCCTGCCCATGCAGTAGTACAAACAGTACAGAATCACCCCGGCCTGGTGGAGCCCTCACAGCATATCCTCTCCTCCTGGGCACTGTGTGGACACTGAGAGGATAAGACAGCAATAATTCAGTTATTTGCTGCAGAATAAGCCTTGGTTCAACAGGGTGACGTGGGGTTCTTAAGAAAAATTTTTAAAGCCATGGGAAGGAAAGAGAGGAGCCTAAGCAGAGATGCAGTTTAGGTAAAGTGGCCAAATGAATTTGATGAGGGCAATAAGACAAAAGGTGGGACAGGGGGTGGGGGATAGGGTGATGGGTGGTTGTGATCAGGTGGTAACTCTGTCCATCCTCCATGCTCTGGTTCGGGTACCCTGATGATTTCCTGCCATTGGCTAGCAAAGGTACCTGCTGTGTGTGTGGCTGACAAGACACAGCATGTCCTCCTGAAGCAGTAAGACTCTTCCCTGCACCAAAATGGCAGGCCAGGAGGAGCCAAGACTCGCTCATGGTTTAACCTTTTTCCCGTGTTGCCCACAATAAGTGACGGACTCTGCAGGCCTGGTAGAACACTCTTAAGACACTCATTCCACCTTTCCCTTTTCCAAAAACCTGTGAATCTCATTTTATTCAGTACTCAGAACCACACTTGGGGGCCAGTATAAATCATAATTCCCATTGTACAGAAGGGAGTGGAGGCTCAGGTAGGTTGAGAAGTCCACCCAAGTTCACAGTGCAAGTGAGTGACAGAGCTGCACAGAAATTTTCTTCCCCAAATCCTATGATTTTGCTGCTGTACCAAACTTTCTCACAAGTGGGCCCACTTAAAAGCAGGGTTTTGAATCAGTTTGGTCTGGTTCAACCCCCTGCTGAGAATTTGCATTTCCACCCCAGATGTACTGAATCAGCATCTATGTTTTAAGAAAATCCCCAGATGCCTCTTATGTATAGTAGGATCTCCTTAAAATGTAGATTGGGATTTAGTAACTCTGGGGTGGAAATGCAAATTCTCAGCAAGAGGCCTAACTGGAAAGAACTGGTCTGAAGCTCTGCTTAAAAGTAAAAGGTAGGAAGAAGAGTTATTAGGTGGAAGGCAAGCCTGGCATTTTCTCTTGTACTAATCTGTGTTCTCATTCCCTTGGTTCAGAAGTCTTTCCATATCCTCTAACCAAGCTGGTTCAAAATCCACTTCCTCTAAGAAGTTTCCTGGATTTTGTCCCCCAAGTGTCTCCTCAGCACTCATGAATTCATTCTGAAGCACTCCCTAGCTATTTCAAGTGTTCACTTCCACAGTCTCCCCAGCTCCCCAGCCCCCAAGGCAGGTGTGGGAGGCAGAACAATACTACCCCCCCCCACACACACACAATGTCCAGGTCCTAATCCCCAGAACCTGTGAATACGTTATTTTATGTGGTAAAGGAGCTTTGCAAATGTGATTAAATTAAGGATCCTGAGATGGGGAAATTACCCTGGTTTATCTGGGTCAGCCAATCTAATTACCATCCCCACTCCCCCAAAAAACCCATAGTCAAAACAAAACAAAACTTGGCCATAGAGTTGATTACAACTCATGGTGACTGCATGTGTTTCGGGTTAGAACTGTGCTCCAGAGACTTTTCAAAGCTGTAATATTGACTGTGTTATTCTCTGTGTTTGGAATGGCCCACCCTTCCTTTTGGACTCTCCTTCTCCAGGGAAGCCTCCCTGACCACTGTCGGAGTGGCTTAGGGGCTCCCCTGTCATCCATAGACCCTGTGTCTGCCTTGGCCTCTGCTCTCCTCATTTTCCACCTCTGCCCCTGGAGAGGATCACACTGCCATCTAAGCTCCCTCCCTCCACAGCAGAGTTGGAGGGAACACATCTACCCATCCCCCAGGCTATATCTGCTCCTCCCCATGGATATGATTGGTTAGAGCTTGTCATTGACCAGGTCACACTTCACTGGTGGGCAGTGTCCTATGTTGAAAGGTCCTTTGTGATTACACATGACCTCTGCCCCTCTGGTACTGTGTGATAAGGCTGGCTGGTCATTCTCTCTCATGATTCCAGCTCCTCATCCAAGTGTCTTTGGGGCAAGTGGATGCTGATATCCAAGAAGAAGAAAGTTAGATACTAGAGGTCTTGTTTCAACCTTCTGACCTAAGCTGCATCCTCCATTTTGACTCCAAACAACTTTGCACTCTTAAACCAAAAAACCAAACTCACTGCCATCGAGTCGGAACTGACTCATAGTGACCCCTCCTTGGGTTTCCAAGGCGTTATCACTATGGAAGCAGATTGCATTCTTACTTGGGTATTAATGCATAAACTGGCATATTTAATTAATTAATTAATGCATACACTCACTCAGTGAGAAACCTAGAGGCAAGGAAGGATGATGGAATCCCGAACCTTTGACTTCCACATTATTTTGTACTGTACAGGATGCACCCTATTGTAGCTCAGGGGGCTTGTTAGCATGACTCCTGGAAACAGCTGAGGAAAAATAACCCCTGTTCTGGTTCCTAGCCCAGAGTTCAGGAATGCTCTAATATTAGGCTATACTCACTCTGAAAGTCTGAGGGTGATGGCCGAGGAGTTCATTTATGCCTAAATGGCTTGTAACCATATTTTTTATATTCTAAAGCTCTGAGACTGGTGAGATGTACCTGGCCCAGGTGAAGTTGTCTCAGGCACCTATTTACGAAGTTTCATGTGGGGCTGATCCAGCCATGGCTTGCTGGATGAATGGATGGATGGATGGGTGGCTGGATCATTAGATGGATGGATAGGTCGGAAGATAAAAATGGTGTCTTAGTTAGGGTTCTCTTGATAAACAGAACCAGTAAGACTATATGCATATGTATCAATCTTCTTCTGTAGTGATACCACCTTGGAAACCCAATGAGGGGTTACTATGAGTCGGATCCAACTTGATGGCAGTGAGTTTCATTTTTTGTATGGAGAGAGAAAGAGAGAGAGAGAGAATGAGATTTTAAGAAATTGGCTCATGCAGTTTTCCAAAATCTGCAGGTCAGGTAACAGGCTGGAAATTCTGGCAGTCCCATGTCCCAGAATCAGTAGGTTAGGCCTTAGGTCCCAGCAGGTCTAAGTGATGCTCACTCACTCAGACATTATCACCTACACCTGTGCACTCCTTGATAAACCTTTTGGGCCAGGAATTTGGCTTTTGTCTGTCTTAGAAAATGTTGCTGGTCTCATTGTTGTATATTCTGACTGTGCTGATTTTGGGGGCTTCCTTTAGATAAGTAATCCCTGTCTGAATGATCCAGTGACATTTGTATCTGGTCTTTCTGACAACCCATCCTTACTACTGGCTTTTGTATCCAACACTTCCTTTGGGCCTCCTCAGATCCTCTCTGTTCCACCTGTCTTGGGGGCCTAGGTCACTTTTCCATCCCAGCCACCACTGCAGGAAGCAATTCTGCATGGGCTGCAGCCAATTTCATGCACACAAACCTGACAGTGCCTCATACCCACACCTACTGGCTGCTGCTTTCTGCAGGGCACTCTGGGCGCTCACTTGTGCAACTCACAAGCATTGGGGTGGTTATGCCCCTCAGGGGTAACCTTTGTCTATGGAAAAAGGAACCTATGGATAAATTCTGATCCCTTCCTCCCTCACGGTCTCTCAGAAGACAGTCCTTATAGATCAAGCATTCAGTTGCCGATGATACTGAGTGGTCACTAAGTCAATGTTGTACCCTTCAGTGCAACTTTATTTCTCTTTTCTCTCACTCCTGCCTCTCTGATTGCACTCTCTAAGAAAGCTGTAGCATGTAAACTTCTGCTCTCTGGGGGGCCAGGCCAAGCCCTGACTACCATTTGACCAATTAGTGTTACTGTGCACACAATCTAGTTTGGGTTAAATACCAGATTTCTAAATCTCACTAGAGATGGTCAATCTGTTTAGCATCTGCCTCCCACGTTAGACTGGGAGCCATTTATTCTATTTTTTAATTGTGATTTGGCTTAAAGTTTACAGACCAAATTCACTTTCCACACAGCAGTTCACATACACTTTGTCTCATGACATTGACTACAATTTCCCACAATGCAACAGCTCTCCTTCCACTTCCTCCCCATAGTTACCTCTTCCCTGTGTCCTTTCCTCCATGCACTCCTGCCCCCTGAACTGTCTCCCTGTGCATAAGCAGCCCTTCTTTCTCCCATGATTGTTCTCTCCAAGGAGTGTATCTACCTAATGTAAATGTTCAGCTCATATGCCTGTCTTTTGTTTGGCTGGAAGCCAGAGGAGTGGGTTCAATTCCAGACCTGAAGGGCAGCTAGGGGTCATAGTCTCAGCGGTTCTGCCAGGCTCTATCAGACCAGCAAACCTGGTCCTTTTTTTTTTTTTTTTTGTTTAATGATTTTGAGTTTTGTCCCACATTGTTCTCCCTCTCTAGCCAGGATCCCCTACATAGATCCCCCCTTGAGTGGTTGACAGTGGTAGCCAGGCACCATCTAGTTCTTCTGGTCTCATAGTCATATAGGCTGAGGATCATATGGTGTACCAGTCACTTGGACTAATTGTTTCCATGAATCTTTGCTTTTCTTTATTCTTCTTTGCTCTGGACGAGGAGAGACCCATTGTTGCATCTAGATGGCCGCTTGCAAGCTTTTAAGATCCCAGCCACTACTTGTCAAAGTAGGAGGTGGAACAATGTTTTGTGTACTATGTTATGGCAATTGAGCTTGATGTCCTCTATGACTATGGTCACAAGCCCACAGGTCCAACTACTTGCTCTCTCTGGGTGGCTGGCTGTGCCCAATAAGTGACTCCAATCTTGCCCCTTGTCAGATCTACTATACACCTGGGAATTCTTACAGAACATACAAATATACTTGTAGAACCATTGTCTGCCAGCCCTATACATGGTCTCGGGTACACTCCTCCCTGTATAGACATACCTAATAGTTCAGCCTGTCTACCCATCTATCCACCCATATACCCATGTTTGCCTTCGCTGACAATGTAATACTGTATGTGCAAAAGGGTTCATCTTTGTTGTCTGCACCTCCCATGTACCTCTCTATGTCTTCCTCTTCCTCAGTGCCACCATGTTGAACACTCACATTTGGTACATTGCCCTCCTCTTCACCCAAATCAATACTTACTCCTACCTATATAACAGTGTTCCCTCCCCTCCTCTCCCACCCCTGGAAACCAACAACAACAAAAAATTTCCTTCCATATACAAACGTTTTCTTGACTTTTTACAATAACGGACTAATACAATATTTGTCCTTCTGTGTTTGACTTATTTCACTCAGCATAATGCCCTCCAGGTTCATCCACATTATGCAGTGTTTTGCAGATTCTAGTTATTCTTTAGGGTTGCATAGTATTCCATTGTGTGTATGTACCATAGTTTGGTTATCCATTCCTCAGTTGATGAACACCTAGGTTGTTTCCATCTTTTGGCTATTGTAAACAGTGCTGTGATAAACATGGGTGTGCATATGTCTGTTCTTATCATGTGGGAGCCATTTATTTTGTGTGTGTGGTGTGTGTCCAACACTCAGCATAATGTTTGCATCCTTAACATATCCCATTCCTCACTTATTCTTTTTCACAAAAGTCATCATGTTGGGGAAAGTGCTCTCTCTGGATACTTGAGTCTCCTGCTGTATATGATTTTCAAACTCAGAAATTTTCAAAGGAACTTAAAAAGAGCAAAATATAGAATCATTGAAGGCTTCTATTTAGAAAGGGCCCTTGGAGATCTGCTGACTCAGCCCTTCACCGAGGATAGTCCATCTATTATGGTGTCTTTGTTTGCCTACAAGGAGCTCTGGTGGCACAGTTATTACAGCATTCGGCTGCTAACCAAAAGTTTGGCGGTTTGAACCATTCAGCCACTTCACAGGAGAAAGATGAGGCAGTCTGCTTCTGTAATGATCTACGGCCTTAGAAACCCTGTGGGGTAGTTCTGCTCTGTTGTATAGGGTTACTATGACTTGGAATCAACTTGATGGCAGTAGGTTTGTTTTTTGGGTCTTTGTTTTCTCACATGCCTATTACTAACTCTTAAATTTTGCTTTCTTTACATTGTTTCTAGTGATGTTCAGGTTTTCAGCCACAACTAGATTTTGTGAACAGCCAATGAAAACTTCATGGATCACAACGGTCTGATCATGAGGATGGCTCAGGATTAGACAGCATTTCATTCTGTTGTGCATGGGGTACAATGAGTTGGGGACCAACTCAACAGCAGCTAACCACCACAACAATCATAAACCAGACCTCATTTTCTAGGATAGAATTTTAATATCTAAGTGATCCCTCACCATGATCTTCCCACCTCTCATTCATTTTAAGCACATGATATCCAATCCATCAATGTTTCTTAAAATGTGATCCAAGGACTGCCTGCCTAGAGTCACCTGAGGCCCCTGTGAATTCCAGGACTGTACCCCAAGCTTAGAATAAAAAAATCTATGAGTGAGAAGCAAGAATCCACATCTCTAACAAGCATCCCAGGTAATTATTTAGCACACTAACTACAGAAGACACCAAAACCAAACCCAATCCACTGCCATCGAGTCAATTCCAACTCATAGCAACCACCACTGGGTTTCCAAGGCTGTAAATCTTTACTGAAGTAGATTGCCTCATTTTCCCCCTGCAGAACAGCTGATGGGTTTGAACCACCAACCTTCTGGTTAGGAGCCAAATGCCTTACCTTCTATGCCACCAGAACTCCTACAGAAAAAAAGACGTTGGAAATGACCCAACAGGACTTCCTTCTGTGGCTAAGTGGTAAAATCACTAACACTGGGCCAGGTGCCGAATTTGTTTGGAGGAAGCATGGCCCATACTGGGTACTTGCAAGGAATGCCACATTGAGAGGAACCAAAATAGGCCTGACCCTTCAGGGCATTTATGTTGCAAAGGTGCAAAACAGCTGCAAAGGTGTTCAGGGAATTGTTGTTGCTGTTGTTATGTGCCATCAAGTCAGATCTGACTTATAGTGACCCCTCCTTGGGTTTCTGAGGCAATATCACTATGGAAGTAGATTGCCCAACCTTCCTTCCGAGGAGTGGCTGGTGGGTTTGAACGACCAGCCTTCTGGTTAGCAGTCAAATGACTTAGGCACTATGCTACCGGAGCTCCTGTTCAGGGAATTAGGGGCCACAAATACTATAAAGAAGATTAATCATCATTAGGAAATTTTGGTAATTTAACTTTTTAACTAATAAAACCTTCACTAAACAAGAAGAGCGGTTCAAACCCACCAGCCACTCCTCGGAAGGAAGGTTGGGCAATCCTACTTCCGTAGTGATACTGCCTCGGAAACCCAAGGAGGGGTCGCTATGAGTCGGGGCCGACTCGACGGCACATAACAACAACAACAACAAACAAGAAGAGCTAACAAATGCAAGTATACACCGATCCAGCAATTCCACTTTTAAGAATTCATCTTACACTTACACTTGAGCATATGTACAAAATTATTCACCACAGAACTGATTGTAATAGCAAAAGATTGGTAACAATCCAAATATCTATCATTGGAGAACTAGTGAAATAAATTATAGCATACGTTCACAAGGAAAAATAAGGAGGAAACTATACGTGTATTGATATGCAAATATCTCCAAGACAGATCGTCAAGGGAAAAAGGCAAGGTGCAGAACATGTATGCAATACGCTACCATTTGTGTATAAAAAAGGAGCAATAAGAATCCACATTCCTAAGTATACGCAATGAAATGCTGGGAGTATGTATCAGAAAACTAAAAATAGTGGTTACCTCTGGGGTGGGGAATGGGAACTCAGCAGATGGGTAACAATGACGAGAGGAAGACTTCTCAATATATATACATGTATACTTTTGGATTTTGAACCCAACCACATAAATGCATTATTTATTTAAAAAATAAAGAAAATACAAGGTTTAATCAAAAACAACCATTTATTGTGGCCTTTAGGACAATCTGGTTCTGGTTCTCTTATCCCCGGTGGTCTTGGGGCTCCCTTGGAGAACTTCAGATTGTGGACCATGTTTCAGAGGCCACCACTATTTCTAAAGGTTACCCTGAGTTAGATACAGCGCTACAGAGCAGCATCCAGGTTTCTATCGTCCAAAGCAGCAGCTGAAAAACTGGTCTTCATGCTTCTCAGTGAGGAGAAACAGCTCCACGAAGGTTCAGGGCTTTGAGTCTGGTCTGCACCAGACAGATCCGAGGCAGCAGGGCCTGGGGCTGCCTCTAGTACCGAAGCATTAGCTGTTCCCGGCTCACGAGGAAGGAGTGGTGGTAGCGATCCCGGGTGGCAAAATCTTCATTCTCCTGGGTTAGCTGAGTCATCTCCATGTCAACCCTCGCCAAGGTTGGTGCCAGAACTATCTGGTCCTGGGGGGATTGCAGGGCCCTTCAGTGAGAGAAACACAGAGGACAGTCAGAAGGAAAGAACACGTGCTGGCCAGTGAAGACGAGTCTACCCTGGATAGGGAAATAAATGCTTGGCAAAAATGTGAGCTGTGACAATTCTTTATTTAATAAGTAGCTAAATGTTTGAAATACAATTATTGAAAGCTATATGCCCAGCATTTTATTAACTCAAAGTAAGATAAACACTTGTCCTCTGAAGGCATCTTTAAACGCCTGCTTAGCTAAATGAGTAAAGAATGTTCATCCTGTGCATTATGGTCTTTTAAAGAATTGTCTGTATGAGATCATATTCTCAACAGTAACTCTAAAGCACAGATGAGCAGTTAAGGGGGTAGTGAATCTAAGTCAATGGTGGTGAAGCAATGTGTGTAGAGATAGTGAGAATGAGGACCCAATGTGAAGAGTGTAACCAATGTTACTGAATTGCCCATGTAGAAATTGACAAATGGGTCTGCTGTGACAAATGTGTTCTGCTGTGTGTGTTTTCACCAAAATTTTAAAAAGTTAATTAATTAAAAAGAGAAATACTAAGCACTAAATAAAATGAGACAGGGAGTGATAATTTACCATTCTTTAATAGAAAAGGATAACATTGTGTGTACACAATAGGAGATAATCCAGAAAAAGCGTTTTTACTTTCCAAATAGAGTCCTGTCCGTAGCTTTTCTTTGCTTTTTGTCAAATGAAATAAAGAAATGGAGAGCCTGGAAAATCTTTTCTTTTACTAACCAGAAAAAAAGTGGAATGAGGAATGATTTCCAGAGCTAAGGTTCATATAGCAAGCAGCTGAGAGGTAAACGACAAAAGGCTTTTGACCCCAACTTGGCCCAAAGACAAAGAGCAAGTCTAGATATAGATGCCATTGTAACTGAAACTTCTGCATACAGTTAGATTTGGAATAAATTGATTAAGAAAAATGTTAGAGATAAATGAGGAAAGTGCTAGAGGTGAAATGGAATAAGGAAAGATAAGGCTGGCAGTCAGGATATCTGTAGTGGACAGAGACAGTCACAGCTCTGTCACTAATCAGCTTAGTGGCCTCAGGCAGTTCTCTTTACTCCTTGTGCCTCTATGTCTTCAACTTCCTGGGTTCCTTCTAGTTCCTACAGTCCATATTAGATCCTTAGATCATAAATTAGGCATGGATTTCCTCTTCAAAATTTACTCTGAAAGAATCATTTACTTAACTAGTGTTGTTATGTGCTATCAAGTCGGCCCCAACTCATAGCAACCCCTCCTTGGGTTTCCAGGCAGTATCTCTATGGGAGTAGATTGTCTCACTTTCCTTCTGAGGAGTGGCTGGTAGGTTTGAACCGCCAGCCTTCTGGTTAGCAGTCAAGTGCGTTAGGCACTACGCCACCAGAGCTCCTACTAGTATTGCTTAAATAAAGAATATATTTAATAGCTATAAAAAGATAGAAACCTAATGTAATAAATCTGAAACATTTATGCAGCTGACAAAACACCATGTTCAGATCACATAACTAAAATATTGTAGTCACTGTTAACAGCATATCTAAATTATTTGTGTTTTGGGTTTTTGAGAACTGAATTGCGTCTGTAAATGTTGAATCTCCCAGAGTAAGGTTGTTATTGTCGTCAGGTGCCGTCAAGTTGATTCTGACTCATAGCGACCTCATGCACAACAGAATAAAACTGCTCCGCCCTGTACTATCCTCACAATCCTTGCTAAGTGTGAGCCCATTACTGCAGCCACTGTGTCAATCCATCTCATTGAGGGTCTTCCCCTTTTTCTCTGGCCCTCCACTTCACCAAGCATGATATCCTTCTCCAGGGACTGGTCCCTTCTGACCACATGACCAACGCAGGTGAGATGAAGTCTGGCCATTCTCGCTTCCAAGCAGCAGTCCGGCTGCACTGCTTTCAGGACAGATTTGCTTGCTCTTCTGGTAGTCCACAGTATTTTCAGTATTTGTCCCCAACACCACAATTCAAAAGCACCAATTCTTCTTTGGTCTTTCTAATTCACTGTCCAGCTTTCACATGGATATGAGGCGATTGATAATACCGTGATTTGGGTTAGGGCACTTTAGAGAGGGCTTTTGCTGCAGATTTGCTCAGTGCAATATGACATCTGATTTTTTGACTGCTGCTTCCAGTGGTGTTGATTGTGGATTCCAGTAATACGAAATCTTTGACAACTTGAATCTTCTCTTCATTTATTATGATGTTGCTTATTGGTCTAGTTGTGAGGATTTTCATTTTCTTTATGTTGAGGTGTATGATGTAGTAAATTACTTAGTGTGGCTTTTCTACCCATAAGTCTTTGTAAACTCCAAGGTGGGAATTGCTATTAGCAACTGAGGAGATCCTGATTTTAAAGTCCCCACCTGGGTTATTTCTGTTGGGCGTGGCACAATACAATGTTCTGGGAGGTTCCCACTCCCTGTCATGTGCTTAGAGTTCTGATGCTGTGATTGGCTAGTTTGACCACCCTTCCGGGCTCAAAAGGAGTCCTCCTGGAGGCAGAACTCTCTCTGACTGCTGGTGGAGGAAGACATGCTGCTGAAAGAGACATGCGCCCCTGAAAGAGACACATGCTGCTGGGAAAGAGACACAAGAGACACGCATTGCTGAGTGAGACACCGAGGGACCAGCACTGCTGGGAAAGAGACTGTGAGAGACTGTTGGCTGAGGGACGGTGGGCTGAGAGAGAGACTGAGCGTTCTTCCTGAACTTGAGTTGTAGCCTGGTGCTTCCCTAATAAACCCCGTAATCCGTGAGTTCTGTGTGGCCACTGCAGCGAATTATCGAACCAGAGGAGAGGTGGTGGGTGCTTTGGGAGGAACGGTTGGTGAAAGGGCTGGAGGGAGGCAGCATGTCTGGCCTTGCAGTAACAGGCCTTGAGTTACTGCTGGTAATCCTGTCTTCCTCTTGTGGGATTACAGGAGGTCAGAACATGTGGCCTCCTTGCCGTTTTTGCAGGTGTAATTCACGCTGAAGATTGTAGTCTTCGATCTTCATCAGTAAGTGCTTCAAGTTATCCTCATTTATAGCAAGTAGTTGTTTCATCTGAGTGTTTTAGGCTGTTAATGAGTCTTCCTCCAATCCTGATGCTGTGTTCTTCTTCATATACTCCAGCTCCTCACATTATTTACTCAGCATATAGATTCAAGGGATACAACCCTAACACACTCCCTTCCTGATTTTAAAACATGCAGTATCCCCTTGTTCTGTTTGAATGACAGACTCTTGGTCTATGTACAGGTTCCTTTGTGAGCACAATTAGGTACTCTGGAATTCCCATTCTTTGCGATGTAATCCATAATTTGTTATGATCCACACAGTCAAATGCCTTTCATAGTCAATAAAACACAAGCAAACATCTTTCTAGTACTCTTTGCTCTTAGCCAAGATCCATCAGACATCAGCAATGATATGTCTCATTCCATGTCCTCTTTCTGAATCCAGCTTGCATTTCTGGAAGTTCTCTGTCAATATACTGCTGCAACCATTTTTGAATTATCTTCTGCAAAATTTTAGCTGTGTATGATACTAATGATATTGTTTGATAATTTCCACATTCTGTTGGATCACCTTTCTTTGGAATGGACACAATCTTCTAATCGGTTGGCCAGGTAGCTGTCTTCCAAATTTCTTGGCATAGATGAATGAGTGCCCTTAGAACTGCCTCCATTTGTTGAAACATTTCAAAGGTATTCTGTCAATTCCTGGATCCTTTTTTTTCCCCCGGCCAATTATTTTAGTGCATCCCAGACTTCTTCCTTCAGTACCATTGGTTCTTCATCATATGCTACCTCCTTAAATGACTGAATGTTAACCAATTGTTTTGGGTACAGTGCCTCTCTGTATTCCTTCCATCTTCTTTTGATGCTTCCTGCATCGTTCAATATTTTCCCCACAGAATCCTTCAATATTGCAATTCAAGGCTTGGGTTTTTTTCTTCAGTTCTTTCAGCTTGAGAAATGCCAAGCATATTCCTCCCTTTCGTTTTTTTAATTCCAGGTCTTTGCACATACTTTACTTCATCTTCTCGAGCTGCCCTCTGAAATCTTCTGTTCAGCTCTTTTATTTCAACACTTCTTCCTTTCACTTTAGCTACTCTCCATTTAAGAGCAAGTGTTAGAATCTCTTCTGACATCCATTTTGGTCTTTTCTTCCTTTCTTGTCTTTTTAATGACCTTTTTCTTTCTTCATCTATGATGTTCTTGATGTCATTCTACGACTCCTCTGGTCTTCGGTCAATGGTATTCAGTGCATCAGATGTATTCTTCAGACAGTTTCTAAATTCAGGTGGGATATACTGAAGGTCATATTTTGGCCCTCATAGACTTATTTTAATATTCTTCAGCTTCAACTTGAACTTGCATATGAGTAATTGATGGTCTGTTCCACAGTCTGCTCCTGGCCTTGTTTTGACTGATGATATTGAGGTTCTCCATTCCCTCTTTCTACAGAAGTAGTCAATTTGATTCCTGTGTATTCCATCTGGTGAGGTCCATGTGTATAGTCACCATTTATGTTGTTTAAAAAGGTACTTGGAATGAATAAGTCATTGGTTTTGCGAAATTCTATCATGCTATCTCCAGCATCATTTCTATCATCAAGGCCATATTTTCCAACTACTGATGCTTCTTCTTTGTTTCCAACTTTCACATTCCAATCACAGCAATAATCAATACATCTTGATTGCATGTTAGGTCAATTTCAGACAGCAGAAGTTGATAAAAATCTTCAGTTTCTTTATCTTTTGCTTTGGTGGTTGGTGCATAAATCTGAATAATAGTCATATTGACTGGTCTTCCTATCATTGACAGCACTGTACTTCAGGACAGATCTTGAAATGTTCCTTTTGATGATGAATGTGATGCCATTCCTCTTCAATCTGTCGTTCTTGGCATAGCAGACCATATGATTGTCTGATTCAAAATGGCCAATACCTGCCCATTTCAACTCACTAATGTCTAGGATAGCAATATTTATGCATTCCATTTCATTTTCCTGGACTCATACTTCATACATTCCATGCCTAGGATATTGATCTTTATGTGTTCCATTCAATTTTGACAAGTTCCAATCTTCTTAGAGTCATACTTCATAGATTCCATGTTCTGATTATAAATGGATGTTTGCAGTTGTTTCTTTCCATTTTGAGTTGTGCCACATCAGCAAATGGAAGTCCCAAAAGCTTCATTCCATCCATGTCATTAAAATTGACTCTACTTTGAGGAGGCAGCTCTTTCCTACTCGTATTTTGAGTGCCTTGGGGCATTCTACTTCCGTAGTCATACTGCCTTGGAAAACCAAGGAGGGGTCGCTATGAGTTGGATTCGACTCCACAGCAGTGAGTATGGTTTGGTTTAGTTTCCCACCTGAGAGGTTCACCTTCTGGCATATATCTGACAATATTTCATGGCTCTTCATAAAATTTTCCAGTAATATATCAGACAGTGTTTCAATGCTATACATAAGGTTTTTGATGGCAAATTCTTTCAGAAGTTCATGGCCCCATCCTTCTTCCCAGTCTGTCTTAGTCTGGAAGCTCCACTGAAACCTGTCCACATTGGTGACCCTGTTGGTATTTGAAATGCCAGTGGTATATCCTCCAGCCTCAAAGCAACATGCAAGCCACCACAGTTTGACAATCTGGCAGAGGAGTGGTGGAAGTAAGTTTGTTGTTGTTGTTGTTATGTGCTGTCGAGTCAAACCCGACTCATAGTGACCCCTCCTTGGGTTTCCGAGGCAGTATCACTACAGAAGTAGGATTGCCCAACCTTCCTTCCGAGGAGTGGCTGGTGGGTTTGAACCGCCAGCCGTCTGGTTAGCAGGCAAGTGTCTTAGCCACTATGCTACTAGAGCTCCCGGAAGTAAGTTTAGGAAGTGAAAAAAAGGTCATACCAGCCAACCAATCAATGTAGAACTGTTTTATGTCAATGCTTTTTTTGAGGGGGGAGGAGGCAGCTTTTTTTCTTTTTTGTAAAGAGAAACTATATACCTACTCTTCACTTTTAACACCATAATTGTGGTGTTGGCTAAGAATACTGAATGTACCATGGACTGCTAGAAGAACAAACAAATCTGTCTTGGAGGACGTAAGCTGGAATGCTCCTTAGAAGCAAGAATGGCCAGACTTCCGCTCTCATAATTTGGTCATGTTGTTGGAAGGGACCAGTCCTCAGAGAAGGAAACCATGCTTGGTAAAGTAGAGGGTTAATGAAAAAGGAAAAGACCTCAATGAGATGGTCTGACACAGTGGCTGTTGTGATGGGCTCAAGCATGGCAATGATTGGGAGGATGGTGCAGGGTTGCACAGTGTTCCATTATGTTGTACATAAGATTGCTATGAGTTGGAACCAATGTGGTGGCACCTAACAACAACTCCTCACTTATTGACTATTTCATTATCTGATATTTTACATTTATGAAAATAATTAAAAATCTACTATCTGACTATTTTGTACACTAACAATATACATCTGGAAGTAACCCCAACACCAAGGTGCAAGGCAATAGTAATGCTGGCTGTGATGGTTAAGATTATGTGTCAACTTGGTTATGCTATGATTCTCAATGGTTTGGCAGTTAGGTAATAATGTAATTTGGCAGTTAGGTAATGATGTAGTCATCTACAATTTTGTGATCTAACGTGGTTATCTTCCATTTGTGCATAATGCCGATTTTAGCATCACAACCTGGTCTTTGAAACCTAACCATGCTGATAAGTGAGGAGTGGGTATATTTCACTTTCAAGCTTATAATGACCTAAGAACTTTCATTGGAGCAGTTTATAGGGCTTCAGGAAAGAAAGTCTTCTCAAGGTGAGTCTTAACTTCACATAGTTACTGAGAACTATAGGTCTAACAGAGGAAGTAACAACTAAATTCCTCTGTTCACACACACTCTACAATACTATTCTTATTTGGTTTTGAGTGGCATGTGGTATTATAATTTGGGGTAAAAAAAAGTCAAAATAGAAAACACAACTATCAATTTCTACTTTACATGAATCACTATTTCTTGGTCTTTTCACTCTACTGAAAAACCATCACAAAATATTGGGAAGCCAGCAAGTTTGATTATGACTTAGCTGAGGCCTCTACTACTCATTTCACAAACCCACAGAGCCTGATACTTTTGCTATGGATGGTGTGGACTGAGCTCTATTCTGACAAAAGTATTGTCCTTTTCTAAGAATAATCTCTTCTTTTTATGTTCCTCTTTCTACATAGTACTTCAGTGACCTCAGAGGTGAAATCCCAGAAATTCAGAGTACAGAGTGGGAGATGTTGACCTCCTACAGCCATTTAAAACTGGAAATGACTAAAAATATTTCTGTACATCAGATAAGGCCAAATACTCTTACCCAGACACCACCCAGAGTTCGAGAATCTATAGGAAACTTCTACATAGAATCTATTTTCACTTAAACTCTACTTTCTCTCAGGATCAAAACCAAAAACCAAACTCACTGCCATCAAGTAGATTCCAACTCATAGTGACCCCCATTGGGTTTCTGAGGTGGTAAATCTTTACAGAAGATTTTAGTGCCCCATCTTCCTTCTGCAAAGTAGCTGACAGGTTTGAACTGCCAGCCTTAGGCACTACACCACCAGAGCTCCAGTAGTATAAAAGAGATTAGTGCAAGTGAGTTGTGATCCAGTTATCCAACCTTGTGCCTAAGACTGGAAAACAGGCAGAAAGGACACTGTATCCTTCTCATAGCTTTGCACAAGACATTTAACCCAGCTTACGCAAGTGACAGGGAATTCTCCTGATATATACAACTCTCCTTCCCTAATGCCCAGATCCCTGATCCTCTCCCTGTTGGTTGCCATAGTCCTTGCACATTTTTCCTCACCATTCCAAACTATAGCAGATAAGTTTCATTTCTTAGACCAAGTTAAGTAGATTGGTAATGTTTGTGAGGAATTGTCTTGAAAGAGTTTTGGACTTTCAGTTTCTGATCTGACATGTCAAGAGCTTGGAAGTTGTCACTCCCTTTCTCACAGAAAGAAAACACTGAAGAAACTGAAAATCAACAACTCTTCATAGAGCCATCAGAGAATGGAGGTTACCAGACAAACAGCTGCCCCCAAAAGCAGAGAGACAAGTGAGTATAGAGTCAAAGTTCACTAGGAACAGAAGCTGCCGATGGAGTTTGGTAGGAACACTTAGAGGGTAATTGACTAATTGCTGGAAACTTAATGTGGACTAGCTTGAGAGATGGGAGCTCTGGTGGCATAGGGCCTAAGGCATTTGACTACTAACCAGAAGGCTGATGGTTCAAACCCACCAGCCACTCCTTGTAAGGAAGATTGGGCAATCTACTTCCGTAGTGATACTGCCTCGCAAACCCAAGGAGGGGTCGAGTATGAGTCAGATCCTACTCAATGGCACTGAGTTTGGTTTTTTGGTTGTAGCTTGAGAGATAAAAATCCTGGGGGACTATCCTTAGGAGAGTTCTCACACTTTACCAGACTGGGTTTTGTGAATATCAAAGAAAAATCTTTTATGCTTCTGGCATGGGGAGGGGAAAAGCAACCATTTTGAAATATGCCCACAGTATTCTATTCTTCTTAACAAATGTCTTTGCTCAAAGGAAACTCTTTTACTAGAGCTTAACCCACCTAGGGAAAGGGGAAAACTCAATTCCTGCCATCTCTAGCCTTCTACATGGGGGAAGGGAAATATCCAATCCTAATTCCTTGTACCTTTTTATATCATGTAAGGAGTGGAGGAAAAAAAAAACAAAGAAAACTGAGGAGCACTTACGGAGCTCACGACCCTGGGACACAGGCAGACTAAAAGACTAGCCTAATCATAGTAATATAGAATGCTTCTCCATCATCTCTACCACCACATCAACAGGGCTCATGTGGAATAATGGGGGTTACTAACAAGAACTAACAGGCTTAGACTCTATTTAATAAGGAGTCTCAAAGGAAACCCAAAGATAACAGGGGAGGGAGAAAAATAAAAATAACAACAAGGACATCAGAAT
Source organism: Orycteropus afer afer (assembly GCF_000298275.1). Lineage (NCBI taxonomy): Eukaryota > Metazoa > Chordata > Mammalia > Tubulidentata > Orycteropodidae > Orycteropus > Orycteropus afer. Next base: position 2,197,134 of record NW_006921832.1, read on the forward strand.
AAATTTTAGTTTCTGACACCTACACTTATGTTGTTGTTGTTGTTAAGTGCCGTCGAGTCATTTCCGACTCATAGGGACCCCAGGCACAGCAGAACGAAACACTGCCCGATCCCGCACCAGCCCCAAATCCCTGCTATACTTGAGCCCATCATCGCAGCCACCGTGTCAATCCATCTCGTTGAAGGCCTCCCCCTCTTTTGTCAACCCTCCACCCTACCAAGCATGACATCCTTCTCCAGGAAATGGTCCCTTCTGACAACATGACCAAAATAGGTGAGACGAAGTCTGGCCATTCTT
>NW_006921832.1:2200670-2222274 GCF_000298275.1 Orycteropus afer afer
CAATCTACTTCCATAGTGATACTGCCTTGGAAACCCAAGGAGGGGTCACTATGAGTCAGGTCTGACTTGACGGCACATAACAACAACAACAACAGACAGAGCAAGCATCAGAATGAATCTCAGATATGACAGACATTTTGGAATTATCAGACTGGGAATTTAAACTATGATTAACATGTTAAAGGCTCTAATAGAAAAAGTAGACAACATACAAAAACATGCAACAGTAGAGATATGGAAACTTTAATTAAGAATCAAAAAGGAATGACAGAAATCAGAAACATGGTAACATACATGAAGATGCTTTTTATGTGCTCATTAGTAACCTGGACATGGCTGAGGAAAGAATCAATGAGCTTGAAGATATGTCAACAAAACTTTCCAAACGGAAAAGGAAAGAGAAAAACAAACAAACAAACTCAGCACAGAATATCCAAGAACTGTGGAATAATTATAAAAGGCTTAACATACATGTAAAGGCAATGCCAGAAGGAGAAGAAAGAGAGAAACCAAAGAAATGTTTTAAGTAATAATGGCTGAGACTTTTCCAAAACAAATGGTAGACATCAAACCACATAGATCTAGGAAACAGAGAAAATTGATGAATTGGATAATATGAAGCATATGGTCAGGAAGTAGAGTGAGAGCTATTTTTGTTCTCATTGGCTTCCGCTGAGTTGGGCTTTGACTCATAGCAACACTATACACATTAGGATAAAACAATTCCCAATCCAGTGCTATTCCTACGATAGGTTAGCTGTTTCGTTGTTGTGATCTATCTATAAGCTTTCACTGGCAGATTTGAAGCAGATTGAGAGAACTTTCTTCCTAGTCTGACTTAGTCTGGAAGCTCCACTGAAACCTGTTCAGCAACATAGCAACACACAAGCCTCCTCTGACAGATGGGTGATGGCAGTACACGAAGTGCACTGTTCAGGAACCAGGAATTGAACCTAAGTCTCCCACATGGAAGGTGAGAATTCCATCACTGAACCACCCATGCCTCACAGATTATACCACAATGGAAAGAAAACAAAAATCCTTCTCAACTGGGCCAATAAGCAAGAGGGTGATAAATGGAGAAAATATTGAAGTTGTTAAGGATTTCATTTTACTTGAATCCACAGTCAATGCCCATGGAAGCAGCAGTCAAGGGATCACACGGCATACTGCATTAGGCAAATCTACTGCAAAAGGCCTCTTTAAAGTACACTGGAGCTCCTACTGCAAAAGACCTCTTTAAAGTGCTAAAAAAGCAAAGAAGATGTCACTTCTAGAACTCAGGTCTGCCTCACTCAAGCCATGGTATTTTCAGTCACCTCTTATGCATGTGAAAGCTGGACAATGAATAAGGAAGACCAAAGAATTGATGCATTTGAATTAAAATGTTGGTCGAAGAATATTGAATATACCATAGACTACCAGAAGAACGAACAAATTTGTCTTACAAGAAGTACAGCTGGAATGCTCCTTAGAAGTGAGGATGGGGAGATTTTGTCTCATGTACTGTGGACATGTTATCAGGAGGGAACAATCCCTGGAGAAGGAAATCATGCTTGGTAAAGTAGAGGGTCAGCGATAAAGAGGAAGACCCTCAGTGAAATATATTGACACAGTGTCTGCAACAATAGGCTCAAACATAGCAACAATCGTGTGGATGGCACAGGACCAGGCAGTGTTTCATTATGTTAAACATAGGGTCACTATGAGTTGGCACCTAATGACAACAACAACTGGATTTCAAACAAAGCTTTTCTTAGTGATGATTGAGAAACAAAAAGGCAGAGGACATGAGCAGAGGAAGCAACTGATGAACTGAAGTTTGAGGGCTAGGTGGGGTGAAGGGCAGTGAGGAAAAAAGTCTGAGTCTCCTCAAGGTTCTCAACTGTCAGATTTCCACATGATAATTCAAGCCAAGTCCAGCTAGGAACGGGACACCCTTAGCACCTCCCAGAACCCTGGAACGCTCTTCCACCTGGTACGCGACCCAAATTGGCACGGACCTGCAGGAGGGGATCAGAAGAGACTTCATCCATCTGAGAAAGCTGAAGTTGGAGGCTGATCCTGCAGAGAATACATAAATATTTATGAAGGTTCTACATATGAACCCAGAATCCTAGTCACAAATGAGATAAATGCACACCTGCTGACATACACACAGAACTAACACAAATATTTTTGTCCTTTCTCAGGGTAACCAAACAACATTCATTACAATACTCGTTGGCAGAAGCATTCTAAAGAATTTGCACCCATGTGCAGTTTCCAAAACTTTATTTCTAATCTTCAAAATCCCGAGGAAAAAATAGATAAAGCGGTATATAGAAAAAAAAAAAAAAAAAAAAAACACATAAGACCAGAGGACTTGGTAACTTCAGTGTTCAGAATTAGAAAAAAAAAAAGATATGTTTTCTTAGATTCATAGTGACAGATGTTCAACCCATGTTATAAAATCACCTACTAGACTATTAACTCTTTGAGGATAGGGCACATGCTTCTTTCATCCTTGTAATCCAATATCCCATAGGATCTGGTGCTCAATAAGTTTTCAACAAGTGCTCAGTAAAATAAATAGCCCAACATGCAGAAATATTAGAGCTGAAGTTTGAAGAGAGGTTGTTGTTTATGCCAATAATTCTGATGTCAGACACATTGACTGGAATCAAGTTTATAAACCTCTGTTGCTTTTTGCCATCCCTCCTTTGGTGTGAATATTTTTTTAAAAAAACCCTCACATAATAAATTATGTATAACTTTAGAACACCAAATCAAATGTGATTGTGTAAATGCTTTTCCAAACTGGGTAATCTACTTCTGTAGCGATACTGTCTCAGAAACCCAAGGAGGGGTCACTGTGAGTCGGAACTGACTCGACAGCAGTGAGTTTGGTTTTTGGTTGGTTTCCACTAGAAATTTCTATACATCACTGGTTGAAAATTGATGAACTGGAAAATGTCAACAGTATTCTTATGAAATGATCTGGTCAATGGGAGGATAAATTTTAGATTTCTATTAATATTTATAAAGAGAAGATTCCTATTATATTCTGAGATCATCAGAAGAAAATAAATATTTTATCAACCAATCCTGCTTATTTCTGATTATTTACATTCTAAATTACTTAAATTTTAGGTAGAGATGGTCCTGAAATTTGATTTCATACTTTCCTATGAATAGATTTCTAGGATATGTTTAAATTTCCTAAGATCAAAAGTTTTTGTTTTTTTAAAGAAATTCAGAATTAAAACTTTTACCCAAATCACAATAAAAAGTCTTTTAAAAAATTCAGAATTAATCACTGAAATAAATAATAACCATATTAATGAAGATTTTCATCCACTAAATTGAGCTATATCAGGATTTCTTAGCATTACAGTTTTTAAAGCATTATTTTAAATAGACATGTGATTCAAGGTGTTTGAAGTACATCTTTTTCAAAATTATACATTTGATTCTTCTAATTCTGAATGTTTTTTTTTCCACTTTGCTTAGATTATTGTTATTCATCTGATTTAGTTAGGGCTTGAAATAAATAGCTTTATTTTAAATGGGGGTATCACAGGTTTTTTTTTTTTTTTAAATGACTTTTATGTTTTTTTAATAACTTTACTGAGGTATAATTGACACAAATAAACTGTACTTTAAAGTATACAACTTAATAAGTGTTGGCAGATGTACACCTGTGAAACTACCACCATGATAAATATAATGAGTGTATCCACAATCACCAAGTGTCCTCATGCCCTTCATAAGATCTTCCTCACATGCATCCCTGCCCTCAACTTCCATCCAAAGGTAATCATTGATCTCTTGTCACCACAGATTAGATTCCATTCTCAGTAGTTACAGACGTATGAAGCCATACACTGTGTACTATTTTTGTACTAGTTTCTTTCACTCAGCATAATTATTTTCAGATTCATCCATGATATTGCATGTACTGTTGTTGTTGTTGTTTTGCCATCGAGTTGGCCCCGACTCATAGCGACCCCTCCTTGGGTTTCCAAGGCAGTATCACTACGGAAGTAGGATTGCCCAACCTTCCTTCCGAGGAGTGGCTGGTGGGTTTGAACCGCCAGCCGTCTGGTTAGCAGGCAAGTGCCTTAGGCACTATGCTACCAGAGGTCCTTTGGCACATAGTAGGCACTCAATAAATATTGTTGGATGAAACAAGTGAAGTCCTCCCCCTAAGCCTCCCCAGATTTCCTTAAATGAAAGCCATTTCTTGGTCCCCCGAAATTCCAGAACTATTTACCTACCTCTTTTTTCATAGCATATGTCTCTTACTATCTTATATCATAGTCATTTATATGCATGTCCTCCTAGACTATACCAAACAAAACCTATTGCCATTCCAACAACCTGTGGAAACCCACTGCCATTGAATCGATTCTGACTCATAGCAACCTCCATTGGGTGTCCAACGTGGCAAACCTTTACAGAAGTAGATTACCCCATCTTCCTTTTGCAGAGTGGCTGGTGGGTTCTTTCTCCAGGGAGGCCAGTGGGTTCGAACTGCCAACCTTCCTGGTTAGCAGTCAAATGGCTTAGGCACTGTGCCACCAGAGCTCCTTTCCTAGACTATAAACCAGACTATAAGCTATATGAAAATGAGATTTACATCTGAGCCAATGTTGGCATTTAATAGGCACTCAAACATGTTTTTTCAATGAATGCAAAAAGAGAAGATGTAGATGGTGAGAAAATGGCCCTATTGCTTACCAAGGTGAAGCCCTGGACTGGTCCGGCCAATGTAGAAATACAAAATGGCAGCAACACTCATGTTAACCAGGGTATAGACCCATTGGATCACAAACATGATGAGAAGGGACCCAACAACCTGTGGAAACAGAATAGGAAGGACAAGTCCCCAAAGGTTTACTACATGGTCAGCAAAGCCACAAAGCTAGGGCCTTAAGAAACAACTGTCCCTCCCATCAACTTTCAGTCACTGTAGAAGTCTGAATCATTGACATTTACTCATAATTAAAAAAACTTACTGAATCAGACATTTAGGAAGACACCCTCTTCCAAGAGCAATGTTTAATAAAAACTATCAATAAATAGTTTTGTACACATAGGAATTTACTGACTTAGAGGTAGGTCATCAGAGATGATAAATTACTTAAAAACTAGATTGTTGATTAAAATAAGTGATTCATTAAATGTAATCTTGCCAAATACAGTGTCATCTATTTTCTAATGTAATAGGCAGCTAAATCACATTGTTCCTAATTAAGCCATTCCCCCTTACACCCTAACCCCAGATCATGCATGTCTCTACTTGGATGTGCATCTGATTTATGTCTCAGGGACAACTGGTTTCAAGATGAAGTTACTCACCCCCATTAGGGAGATCCAGGGATTGCAAATGCGGGTATAGAAAGAAGTTGAATTCCTGTGGACAACTTGTTCCTGGAGCCTGGACTCCAGTAAGAAATCTAAAGGAGAATTGAGTCAAATCCTTGGTTACCAATTTGTTGCCAAACCCTCTTCTATTTTTGTGAGCAAATATCTATGAACTCCTCTTCTCCACTTTTGTAATCCAGCCTAAAATAGAATTCCTGGCATTTGCTCTTGGAGAAGGGGAAAAGGAGTAATTGCACTGTGGTGGCATAGAGGATAAGGCACTTGACTGCTAACTGGAAGGTCAGTGGTTCAAACCCACCAGCTGCTCCATGGAAGGAAGACTGGGTGATCTACTTCTGTAAAGATTTATAGCCTTGGAAACCCAATGGGGGTTGCTATGAATCAGAAACAACTCTATGACAGTGTTGTTGTTGTTGTTGTTGTTGTTGTTATGTGCCGTCGAGTCGGCCCCGACTCATAGCGACCCCTCCTTGGGTTTCCGAGGCAGTATCACTACGGAAGTAGGATTGCCCAACCTTCCTTCCGAGGAGTGGCTGGTGGGTTTGAACCGCCAGCCTTCTGGTTAGCAGTGCTTTAGCCACTGTTTTTTTTTGTTGTTGTTGCTTGTTCTCTAGCCAATGACCTGAGAAAGAAAGGGAAGGAGGGGCAGAGTGAAGATGGGAGTTCTGCTAAGACCTACTGTCCACCTGTCCAGATCAGTTGTCTGGGAAAAGCCAGAAGTTCAGATATCCTCTCTTTTCCAGATGTAAGGGAGGAATGTGGGAAAATTGGACATCTAGTAACATTGGCTCACAGATGTGACCACTGGGAATGCTGGGTCAGGTTGGCTTTTGTCTGCTGTGGGCTGGGCTTTGCCACCTTCTGACTCTCAATTTCAGACCAAGTCAGACTAGGGCTCAGGAATAGGTAGGAAGCTGATGAAGGAGGGCGTAGGGGAATAGCTCCTTCTGATTCCTTCCTCTAGAAGCTGAGATGGCTGAGGGGTAAAGGTTCTGGCAAATCAATCAATGGAAGGTCCTGCATCATCCTGCAGGATCTCAGGCCCATCAGAGCTTGTCAGCACCATGCCATCCTCTACTCAGTTCCCCTTCCCAGTTTATAGCTGATTGCAAAAAGTTCAACTTCCCTGTGAAAATGCATATGAATTATTTAACAATTTGGTCTAATCACTATGACATATAATAACAGTGGTTCACAAAAATAGTATGTTGGATCAACTTTGCTGTAAGCTTATTCTAATTTCAAGACTAAACCTTCAGGTGTTCTCAACCTTCATAGCTTGAAGAAATACGGTTTGCAGCTTCCTAGCTTTTTCTCTGTTCTCCAATATCAAATTTTTGCTTCAGCCAAGCTGCCTTAAGGTGCTGTCTCTTCTGCCCAGAACACCCTCCTCCCTTAACTACATGTCTAAATCCTGTCTTATGCACCAGTCATCTTCCACACCTCCACCCTGTCTGAATCCATAGGGTCTAGCTGGAATCTTTTTCTCATGGATTCCCTAGCTCTTTGCTTGTCTAACTCCTATTCATCCATCAGGTCCCAGCTCAAATATCACTTCCTTAGAGAAATCAGCCCCATAACAAAATCTAAATGTATTCCCTCCTACCATTAATCTTTCTTTATGACCCATTTCCTTCCCTTCATGGCCCTTGCCATTATTTGTAATTGTATGTTTATTTATATGTTTATATTGCCCACAGATTATATGCTTCTTGAAGGCAGGGCCCATGTGTGCCTTGAGCCTAGAGTTTGGCATGTGTATTGTTGTTGTTATGTGCCATTGAGTTGGCTGCGACTCATAGGGACCCCTCCTTGGGTTTCCCAGGCAGTATCACTACAGAAATAGATTGCCCAACTTTCCTTCTGAGAAGTGGCTGGTGGGTTTGAACCACCAGCCTTCTGGTTAGCAGTCAAGTGCCTTAGGCACTATGCTACCAGAGCTCCTTTGGCATGTGTAGGGCTCAGTAAGTATTCTTTATCCAAGTCTCCCATTCTCTCTGACCAATATGGCTTTACAACCTAGGCCCTTGAAAACACATGCCATCATATTATCACTACAGTCCTCTATCAACTTCCTGGTTATCTTCCCTCTCTCGTTAAAAGATTTTAGTCCCTGGCTCACTACCTTTCCCCATCTCATTACCACCCCATCATCATTCTTGGTGAGGTCATGGTGACTTTGATGTAAACAATTAATTCAACACTCCAATTTTTCAGTTCCTTGAAATCCTCACTCCAAAATCTTTTCTGCAACTCACCATCAATACCCTTGGCCACCCTGGAGATTTGTCATTACCAATAACCTTTAAAAAAAAAAAAAAGCCAACCAGTTTCCCTCAAGTCAACTCCATGTGTGTCAGAATAGAACCATGTTCCACAACATTGTTCAGTGGGTGATTTTTCAGAAACAGATTGCTGATCTTTTTCCTAAGGTGCCTCTTGGTGGATTTGAACTGCCAATCTCTCATTTAGCAGCTAAGTGTGTTAACCATTGCACCACCCAGGGACTCCTCTAACATCCTGATTATCAAGCATTCTACTCTCAGTCCAACATCTATTTTTTTTAAAAAAAAAGCTCATTTGTTCTGTTGTCTCTCTCTCCAATATTCATAGCTTACAGAAGGACCGTCAGTTAATGTACCCTAGTACAGTTTTCTTTTCATCACCCACCTTCTCTAGGATTTTTCTAGAAGAAGTAAATCTTATAGACTTGTGGAGGGTTGGGGGAGAGGGTCCTCTTGCCAGGAATTTTGTTGTTGTTGTTGTTATGTGCCATCGAGTCGGAACTGACTCATAGCGACCCCTTCTTGGGTTTCCAAGGCAGTATCACTACGGAAGTAGATTGCCATATCTTCCTTCCGAGGAGGGCTGGTGGGTTTGAACCATCAGCTTTCTGGTTAGCAGTCAAGTGCCTTAGGCACTATGCTGCCAGGAATATTAGGGAGTAATAACTAGGAGGGAAATGTCAAGCCTGTAGTCACAACATAAATCAACAAACAAAACCATGTATTAAAAAAAAAACCACTGCATGGACTCAATTCTGACTCATGGTGATGCATGTATAACCCATGTATATTGCTGTTGTGTGGTATCAAGTAGATTGTGACTCACAACGTCTCCATGTGACAGAATAGAACTGTCCCAGAGGGTTTCCTAGGCTGTGATCTTTACAGGAGAAGATCGTTGGATTTTTCTTCCCATAGAACCACTTGTAGGTTCAAACTGTCAACCTTTCAGTTAGCAGCCAAGGGCTTAACCATTACACTACCAGGGCTCCTGAAGCCATGTATAAGGCATATTAAAAATTTCAAATATAATAAACATAATGCATAATGTTATCTTTTAAAATCTACTAGTATGACTAGTGAGTTTATACTCACAAAAGCCATCTGGATATAAACACTTTAAACATGATGGGGGTGAAATAATTGTTTCAAGATTTTTAAATACTGAAAGGCAGCTTATGACAACAACAATAATTTATCACTAGTATAAACAATGCACCTACAGCACTCTTCAGACAATTTTCTGTGTCTTGGTTGGTTTGGAGGAGCTCTGGTGGCATAGTTCCTAAGGCATTTGACTGTCACCAGAAGGCTGGTAGTTCGAACCCACCAGTTACTCCTCAGAAGGAAAACTGGGCAATCTACTTCTGTAGAGATACTGCCTTGGAAACCTAAGGAGGGGTCACTATGAGTTGGGACTGACTTGATGACAGTGAGTTTGTTTTTGTTTTGAGTTTGGTTTGGGGTTTTTTTCTTGGATATAATACTCCCTAAATAAATTTAGTGAATGACAGCCATTAAACAGCTTTGTATGTCTTATTATACCTTGAAAAATCATTCTCCAGGAAGAATGAAACAGAAAGAAAGGCTCTAGGTATGGCAATGCAAAGAAGTTGGCAAGTCCTTTCCACATAACACAAAGAATAAGTACAAAACTGGAAAAAATGATCAAAACCAATTATTTCAGGGCTCTGGAAATTTATCAGAGGAAGAAAACAAATTCAGAAGTGTTTATTCTTGAAAAACTGCTAGAGCTGAGGGTAAGAACAGTGAGAATCTATGACCTCTTGCCTGGGCTGCTCCGCTTCCATCACTGTCTCAGTTCAGTCAGCAAGAGCAGTAGTTTTACTCATGTGGGGCTGGTCAGAAACTAGCAATTGTGCTGCCAGTGGGGACAAACTCAGTTGGCGCAGGGGGCAAAAACCTGTGTCTTTGTAAACTAATGGTGAACACAGTAAGATATAAATGGAGAAAATCCACAGCTTTGCTAGCCTGAGACTGTAGGCCCAGCTAGGGCAAGCAGTGGACCAGTCAGGAAATTAATGGGGCAAACTTGGAAATGAGAAAGGAGGAGGAGGACCAGATAATTTCCCTACATTTTCCAGGCTGACTAAGAAACTACATACCGGTATCATGCCTGGGGGAGACCCAACAGACCCTGGTGAAAAATAAAAGCTAAGTGAGACCAGAGAACTTTCTATAACTTTGATGTGCTCCCCAACCCACACACAGATCCACTAGCAGAGGGTGGAAGCTTATAGGCTACATTGACACAGGAGAAACTCCTAGGAAGCCAGGCTAAAAAATAAAAACAAGAATTAAAAACTGAGAAGAGGCATAGCAGCCACCAACCACAGTGAAGAGAGACTCTGCAGTTTAAATTCAGGGAATTTACTAAAACAAACAAACAAATAAAAATGCACAAATGAAAAAGACATGGAAAAAAACAGAAAACTGTGAACCATGCTCAGGGGAAAAAAACCAACCAAAAGAAACTGACTCTGAGTAGGCCAAGATGTTGGATTTAGCAGATAAAGACTTTAAAGTAGCTATATGTGTCCAAAGAATTAGGGGAAAATATAATGTCAGCAACTTAAGGAAAATATGATGACAATGACTTTTAAAATAGAGAATATAAATACAGAAATAGAAACCATAAAAAAAGAGAAAATTCTACAGTTAAAAAGTATTAGAAATGAAAAATCTGGGCTGCTCAACAGCATATTGAGATGGCATAAGAAAGAGTCTATGAACTTGAAGACAAATAAATAGAAATTATCCAATCTGAAGACCACAGAAGAAAGATAGAAGAAAAAGGAACAGAGCCTCACAGACCTGTAGGGCAATGCCAACAAATGTATAATGGGAGTCTGACAGAGACAGGAAAGGAAGAACAGTGCAGAAAAAATAATTAAATAATAGTAAAAAACTTGCCAAGTTTGATGAAAAACTTTAATCAACAAATCCAGAAGGAATGAATCAATTGATATTTCCTCCAGCAATGCGTATAGACATCTGATTCCCACAGATGTACTATTTTTTATTTAAATTTTTGATAGTTTACTAGATAAGCAGTAATGTCTTAAATGGGTTTTAGTTTATATTCATTTAATCAATATCATGGCCAAGTTCATAACTGATACTCACAGCAAGCAGCATACACTATGTGTAGTGGTTAAGTGCACAGGTTCTAAAGTCAGACAGACCTGGCTTCAAATTCTGGCTGTTTCATATCCTGAGCAAGTGTTCAACTTCTCTAAGTCTCAGTTTTATCATCTGTAAAGGGATAATAACAATGCCTAACTCGGCTTAGATAAGATAATCCATGTAAAGTACTATCCCAGTGCTAGACACATAGGACATGCTCAATAAATATTTGATATTTTTAGCTACTAACAATTTCTAACACTTAAAAATAAAAGTTAGTTCGTTGAATGGACAATGGATGAATCTGGCATTGATTTTTCATATGTAAACTGCTTATTCTCTCTGACCTCTTTTTAAAGTAGAATCTGGATTTTGACCCAGCTGTTTTTAAAACTAATATACTTTGGAAGGTATGCTTTCATCAGTTGTGTTTGTCAGAACAATTGTTTCCTTCTGTGACACTGCTGTGCAAATGTTTTTTTATTTCTATTTAATCAGATTCTTTTTGTCTTTGATGATGTCTTCAACAGTCAGAATTCTCTCTCTTGCACAGCTGTGATAAATAAGGAATTCATGACTATATAAGGTATAAAACACAGCCCCAAGTTAATTTTGCAAACCTATATTTATTTGTCCCAAACAATATTTTTTCAACAATGATTTCTTATTCTTTTATAGCTTATAATTTGGCATAGAATAGGTTCGTATGACAGTTTAACTCTTTCTATTCTCTGTACTAATCAAAGTTCCAGTTTTTCAGTCAGTATTTCTTTAATCGTTTATCAATTAAACTAGCCCTTACTGAGTGTTTGTTATACACCACTTACAGTGTGGGATGCTATAATGGATACAAAGGTGAAAAGACATGGTCTGTGACCAAAAGAGACTCACAGTGTAGTGGTAAAGGAATGAAACTAATACTTATTTTTATTAAGACAGACAGACAGATAGACCTGAAGATAAATGTGTAAACAAATATTTATAAAAGAACATGGTAACTGTTTATATTAGTGTGAATCAACTTTTATGGTTGCACAATGAATGAAGTCAGGGAATCTTTCTCAAAAGGGGTATAAGTGGGTCTTAAAAGGTCAAATGGATTTTAAAGGATAAGTTGGATTTTTTAGATGGAGAAGTGGGGAGTAAAGCAATTCAAGGAGGCAGAAGAGGATATGCAAAAGCCAGAATGAATGAAAGAATATGATGTGTTTAGGGCATTAGTTTGGGTTTCACTACAAAATAGAGTACATAGGTTAATGTGAGAAAATTGCCTGGGAAGGTAGGTTAGGATGGGATTATGAAGAACTTTGCATATCACACCAAGAATTTTGTTTAGATTGAAGGAATTAGATTTTAGCGAAGGTTTTTAAGTAAGAGAGACGTGATTAATGTTTTATTTTAGAAAGACCATTCAGTGGGCAGTGTGAAGGAGAAACAGGATGTGGGAGAGGCTGGAGGCTGGTTTGCAGACTAAGCAAGAATCCAAGTGCACCAAGGTCAAGGTAGTAAGGATGGAGAGGAGGTGGTGAGGAAAGAGGAAGTAGTTAACAATGATTTCTGCGACTAGGCAACTGAGTAGTAAACACTTCATTGATTAAATATGGAAAACTGACCACACCACATGTCTCTCCTAAAAACACACTGAGAAGACAGAAAAGGAATTAAAAGGCATAAAGCAACAAACATTAAGAGAATGGGAGAGGAAAGATAAAAACAAGTCTGGTAAGATGGAAAAATGATAGAGGAGTGGTAACAGACTGAGAGAGCAGAGGAGGGTAACTCTGAAGGTCTACAGAGGTACTGACGAGAAGTAGCCAGTTCTCCTCAGTGAATCCCAATAAAGGCCAGGACTGGATCCCATGGAAGTGGTAAGGAACAGGGGATTGGTTGCAAGTCAGTATATAGGGCAGCTGAACACCAAGACCTTTTCTTCTACCCATACATCTATGCAACAAATCCTTCTCTTGCTCGACCCCTCTCCCCATGGTTGTTTCCTCTGAAGAAATTAAACCAGAGAGACCTAGGCACGGGAAAGAATGGGGGAATGAAACAGAAACAGGGAAATGAAAAGTACATATCCTAAACAGTGGTATCCCTTCCCTCCCTCTGCTCTCAGAATGCAAGCAGCCATCTATGTGTCCTCTCAGGCCAGGATTCTCCACAAGAACTGAAGAGTTCAAGAACAACTTCTAGATACTGACATTTAGGGATCCTCCAGTGAAAATTCTGTATTTTCAATTGCCTCATATGTAAAAACTGGAAAATAAAGAAGAACAAAGAAGAATTAATGCAATTGAATGATGGTGTTGACAAAGAACATTGAATGTACCATGGACTGTCAGAAGAATGAACAAATCTGTCTTGGAAGAAGTACAATCAGAATGCTCCTTAGATGCAAGGATGATGAGACTTTGTCTCATGTATTTCAGACATGTTATCAGGAGGAACCAGTTCCTGGAGAAGGACGTCATGCTTGGAAACGTAGAGGGTCAGTGAAAAAGAGGAATAACCTCAATGAGATGGTCTGACACAGTGGTTACAACAGGCTCAAGCATAGCAACGATTGTGAGGATGGTGCAGGACCCGGCAGTGTTTCATTCTATTGTACATAGTGTCACTATGAGTAGGAGCCAACTTGATGGCACCTAACAACAATAACTAGTGAAAAAGCTAACTTATTCCTAATTATTCTACAGTGAACAAGTCCCAATCAACAAGTCCTGTCTATATACACAAGACTTCTAATCAGCTGTACTACTTCATTGTGCTACTTCATTCTCAATACAAAAAGAAATCTAAAGATTAACAGACATGTTAGGAAAGTCTAGACATAGTAGCCTGTCCCACTGATGCAGAAAGCCTGGACATTAGACACTGGAGCCAGGAATGAGTCATCCTACAGTTACCATGCTTCCAGAAATTTTCTCATACTCCCCATTTTCAGGTTTCTAATTCCAAATTCCAAGTATGAGGAAAGTTCATCTAATTAGCAGAATCCTGGTCTTGTGCCTAAACTGAATGAGTTTTTGGCATTTTTAGTTTTGAGTATGAAACTGCCTCCCACCAAGACTCACACTGTTGGAAATTCTTCAAACATAGGGAGGTCATTCACCACTGGGCAGGCAAAAAAAAAAAAAGAATAACAAAATTCCTCTACATTATTGCATCCAAGAAATCTTTTGTTCCCTGGATTCAGCACAGAACCATGGTAAAGAGAGCAATCTTAAGACAATAGCTTTGCAGCAGGCCTAAGGAGCAAGCAGTCTAGATTGGAATAGGAAGAAGAGGGCCATAGACAGAAGGAAAAAGAGGAAAAGATATGATAGATTTATCATCATATTTTTATCATATTTCTCATCATAATTTGAGAATTTGGAAAATAACAATTGACATACCTGCCAAAACATTTAGAGAAAAGTGGTAACAGAAAACCAAGCAAATAAGGATAAAATCAAGGCAATTATTAACTCCAGGAAACAGAAAAAGTTGTACAAAAAAAAAGAAAAAAAGAAAATTGAATCATAGTATAATAAGTGACTCAGGATTAAGTTGTATTTACTTAGTCATGATAATATGAATCCCAGCTATTAAGTTTTAATTAAGTTACTAAGTGATATATTAAGTCAATAACTTTTAAGTTATTAAGTGATATTGGGGGAATATCCATTGGGGAAATTGGGTGAGGGGAAGTGGAGATAGTGGTACAAAAGAGCTATATCTTCATTTGTCATATCAAAAGGTGATGTCTGAAATTGACATATTGGGAGGAGCAACACAAAAGTAACATTTAATAATAAGAAGGATAATAACAGATGAAGCAACATCCTGGTTGAAACTGGGTTCTTCTGAATGTGGGACTAGAGGGTAGAGAGGGTAAAACAGGGAGAGTATGGAAGAGTGTGAACTATTATTTTCAATTATATGACTTTTAATGCCATTTGGCTTATTAAACTGTACATTTATTATTGTGATAAAAATAATTTAAACATTTTCAATAATGCTTCTACCATTAAAAAGAAAACCAAACCACCAATTTAGAACTAAAGAAAGAGCAGCAGGTGTGTGGGAGAACATTTGTCTTTAGACATCTTCTTCTCTGTCTCTCTGACTTCTCCTCTTTGCCCACCGCTGCCTGTTAGATCTCAAAGACAGGGTCATATAGAGGAGAGCACCTGGAATGTTTCAGATGCAGGCAGACCTTGGTGTGACGCCCAGCTGTGCAAAATCTGAGATTTCTCTGTGACCTCACTAGGCCATTCGGGTCTTCATTTGTAAAGTGGAAAATATCAATTTATTACATATATAATATTAATTAGGTAATATTAATTTGTATAATTAATCACTTGCACACAAATAAATAATATATGTAAAGCATCTTACATGTGGTTGTTGTTGTTGTTATGTGCCATTGAGTCAGTCTCAACTCATAACGACCCCTCCTTGAGTTTCCAAGGTGGTATCACTATGGAAGTAAATTGCCCAACCTTCCTTCCGAGGAGTGGCTGGTGGGTTTGAACCACCAGTCTTCTGGTTAGCAGTCAAGTGCCTTAGCTACTACACTACCAGAGCTCCTATATGAAGACCTACATATGGTAGGTTATTTAAAAGTATGACTTCTCCCTCTCTCTCAGAATTTCTTATGCCCTGGAAGCATCTCTTTGAGAATCTCTCTCTGTAAATTTGAGAAAGTAAAGAAAAGCTGTGTTTCTTTAGTCATCTTCTCTCAATTCTTTTTTGCCTGATTTGGGAGATTCATCTTCCACAAATAAAATACATTAAGTCCTTGCCAGGCAGTTTATCACAACACATTTTCACTTCTCTTAAAAGGAGAAATCTGGTTTCACTCATCTTGGCATTAAACATCAGCTGATATTTGAGTGAAATTAAATTAATATTCAATTACTAACCATGGCTCCCAGTTCTAATATACAGGAAACTGTTGTCATCTAGTTGATTTCAATTCACAGCAACCCTGTAAGATTTCCAAGGCTGTAAATCTTTATGGAAACAGACTGCCACATCTTTCTCCCATGGAGATGCAATTGCCAACCTTTTGATTAGTAGTTGAGTGCTTAACCACTGCTCCACCAGGGCATACAGGAGTAGATATAAATTTATGTCTAAAATGAACTATCTATATGCAATGCAAATGCAACCACTGCCGTGGAGTTGGATCTGACTCATAGTGACCCCTCCTTGGGTTTCTAAGACGGTATCACTACAGAAGTAGACTGTCCAACCTTCCTTCCGAGGAGTGCCTCGTGAGTTTGAAACAGAGTAGAATTATAAGTAATTCAGCTGCTATTTTAATTTTTAAAATAAAATTAAGGAGCTCTGATTGTGTAATGGTTAAAGGCATTTAGCTGCTGACCAAAAAGTCAGTGGTTCAAACCAACTAGCTGCTCCATGGAAGAAGGATGAAGCAGTCTGCTTCCATAAATATTTACAGCCTTGGAAACCCAATGGAGGTTGCTATGAGTCGGAATCAACTTGATGGCAGTGAGTTTGGTTTGGGGTATAAAGTGAACTAAGGACTTGGAAAGAGGGTCATGAAAACTGAGTGGGTTAGACAAGCACTGGTCACCCCAAGACAGAAGACCCTAGTGTGATTCCAAAGAACTCACCTTCTCCATTTGGCATAGGTTGGTTACACAGCTCAGAGATAAGATGTTCTCTACGTGTTCCCCTAGGCTGAGTCCATTCACTTCCAAAACTCTGACTGTTCCAGTAGGACTCCTGCCCCTCTGAGGTAGCTGTAGACAACTTTTCAGATCCCTCAGTAGGTAACAAAGCAGGGGACTTGGAGTCTAAGAGGAAGCTATCTTGTAGGGTTTGTTTGATGGCCTTCTTATGTTTCTTCTTCTGACTTCCTGGGATACTGTCACCATCTCTTTGCCTGGGCGTGCTACTCTCAAGCTTCCTGGTTAGCTGGAGGAGCTGATTCATGTCCTTGGTGAATTCTAGGAGAGTGCCTTCAGACAGACTTTGGGCAGTGCCCTCAGAACCATAGCTAGGAGTCTTTTCCAAGAGCAGGTGCCCAGAACAGTGGAGGGATTCTGTGTTTTCCCTATGCACTGGCTCAGATACTTCGGGGAGGCTGCAGGGACACATGGACAGGGAGAAGTAAGAGTAGTCCACTGCTACATATGTCAGCATGAAGTTGATGGTGACAATGGGGGCCAAGACATTCACCTGACCCACAAGGACAAAGGCCATGGTCACCAAGCTGGTCAGGCAGATGGCAGCTACAGGTGTTTTATTTGGTCCTTTCTGCAGAAACAAAAATAACATGCCTGGTAATCACATTTCAAAAGCAAATCACATTATATGATAGAAACACAACTCATAATGGTTCAGTCATTTCTGTCCAAGTGACCCCAGGCATATTAATAACTGCTCACCTATAAATTTAGAATAATAATATCCACCTCTACATAGATAGACACTCAAGTTGAACAAGGGTGGGAAGGTGAATGGGAGATTATACTCAGGAATATAAATAGGTTCAACAGAAGATATTTCTACATATTTATCTATATGAGCTACAAATATATCCATGAATATAGTAGATCAGAAAGGGAGTGAAGTTATGAAAAACTTCTTAGCCATAAACAAATACCCCGAGGGAATGAGTCACTGGGCCTAAGGGCTCAGGACCATAGTCTCAGGGGACACTAAGGTCAATTGGCCTAACATAGTCCACAAAGACAATGTTCTACATCCTACTTTGGTGAGTAGTCACTGGTGTCTTAAAAGCATGTGAGTGGTCATCTAAGGTACAGCTATTGGTCTCTCCTGATCTGGAACAAAGAGGAGTGAAGAAAATCAAAGATGCAAGGAAACAATTAGTCCAAAAGCCAAATGGACCATGTGAACCCCAGCCTCCACAACCCTAAGAGCAGAGGAGCCAGATGGTATCTGGTTACCACTGCTGACTGTTCTGAAAGGGATTACAGTAGGAGATCCCAGATACTGGGATCTCCTACTGTAAAACTGTGGAGCAAAACTCAAAATCACAAAGAAGACCAGACTTTACTGCTCTGATGGAGATTGAGGGAACCCCCAAAACCATGGCCCTAGGACACCCTTCAAGCCTAAAACAGAACTTACCCCTGCATCTCAACTTTCAACCAAACAATAGGTCTGTAAGATGAACCGAATACCAGGAGTAATTCCAAGAAGGTATGCGCTCATTAGAACAATCAACCATATGAGATCAAAAGGGCAGCATTTGTCCAGGGATAACGCTCAGAAGGCAGGAAGGGATAGGACAGAGGGAGGAATGGAAATGGTAAACACAGGGAGGAAGTAGAGTATTGTTACATTATGGGGATTACAATCAATGCCACAAAACAAAATGTGTATGAATTGTTGAATGGAAACCAATTTGCTCCATAAATTTTCACTCAAATCACAATTATATATACATATACATACATATGTATATGGTGTAGTGCCTAGGCATTTGCCTGCTAACCAGAAGGCTGGTGGCTCAAACCCACCAGCCACTCCTCGGAAGGAAGATTGGGCAATCTACTTCCATAGAGATACCACCTTGGAACCCAAGGAGGGGTTGCTATGAGTTGAATTGACTCCATGGCAGTGAGTTTTTTTTTTTTTAAATCCAACTCATGGGGTTATTGTCAGCATCAGAGCTAATCCACGTAAAATGCTTAATCCAGTACTGACACAGAAGGCTTCCAACATACATCATAGGTATTAGTTGTATTACTGACTATTAATATGGGTCATTACTATTGAACTTTAATATCCCAAAATGTTCTCCTCTCATCTTTCATTGGGTTTTAACACCAGCCTTGGAATTCAAAGAGGTACAAAGTTGATTCTTCATAGGCTATAATGGAGAAAATGACCATAAGGAGATAGGTAGACCCTAGAAAACAAAGAATCATTGGTGGCTAGGGTATGGGGGTGTGATAGCTGGAGCTGTGTATTAACTTGGCTGGACCACAATTCTGTGTGGTTTAAGCAGTTGTGATGTGTGTTATTCCCATGATGAGATCAGATATATATGTTTTGAACAGCCAATCCGTGGAAAGGGAGTTTCCCTAGGAGTGTGGCCTGCTTCCAATATATTTAAGGACATCCTGGGAAAAGAGACACTCTCCTGTGGATCAGGATTATATTGTTCTGCCTACAACTGTCCGTGAGTGAACAATCCACCATTTGGCCTGGAGATCTTGGATTTGTCATTCGTTGGAGTCAATAGCAGGTTTACTGCCTGCCAACCTTGAGCTCGTCAGTTCCTGCAGCTGCATGAGTTGGGAAAAGCCTCCAGCTTGACATTTGATCCAAGAACTTGGGACTTGCCAGCTTCTAAAAGTGTGTGAGCCATTTTCCTAAGATAAATTTCTTTTTCTCTAATGTGTATATAAACTTTACTTCTCTAGAGAACCCAGCCTTAACACAGGGGGTTCTGACATTAAACATACACATGTGCACATATAACACATTCACATACACTTACATTATTATAGAGGTAGGTATGATGATCTTCAGGAAGACAGAAACAGAAAAAAAACCTGCCACTCCACAGAAGCTATTTATCACAGTCACTAGCTCTGGTGGCATAGTGCCTAAGGTATTTGACTGCTAACCAGAAGGCTGGCAGTTCAACCCCACCAGCCACTCCTCGGAAGGAAGGTTGGGCAATCTACTTCCCTAGTGATACCGCCTCAGAAACCCAACAAGTGGTCGCTATTAGTCAAATCGACTCAATGGCAGTGAGTGGCAGCGAGAGCATCCTTCTTGGGCCAAAAGCAGTAGTCACCTCTCAGTCCTCATTGTCCTTGTCAAAAGAACATTTGACCCAGCTAGCCATGCCCTCTGCTTTAAAATACTTTCTTTATCTGGCTTCCCCTAATTCTCCTCTCTCCTCACTGACTGCTCCTTCTCAGTCTTCCTTACTGATTCCTCCACATGTCTGAAAATCCCTACCTTTAAAGCATCCCAGGGGTCTATCTTCAGACCTCTTCTTTATCTGTACTCTCTCTCAAGGTGATCTCAACCAGGCTCATGGCTTTAAATACCAGCTTTATGCTGACAATGCCTCAAATTTAAATCTCCAGTATAAATATGGCCTTCAAATCTACCCTGCCTACTCAACATTTCCAATTGATGTAATAGGATCTCAATCTTAATACTACTACTATCTAGTTTCTGAGGATTTACCTCTATTCTTGGTCATTTTATTGTTAGAGTATGATAAAGAGCTGTATTTTCACATATAACACACACAGAGAAATAATGTGCACATGCATATGGCATGCATAGCGCATAGGAAATGAATGCGTGAGGTTGCGTGGTTTGCAAAAACTATAAAATGTGTGCATTCTTTGTGTAAAAATACAGTATATCCAAAATAAAATTGCTAATCCCCCTTGCTTCAGATCTACTCTGTCTGTAGTCTTCTCCATCTCAGAAAATGGCAAAAGTCGTGCGCCTCTTCTCATTCTCTCACAACTCATCAGCAAACATCCCTCAGGATCTACACAGAATCCAAGCACTGCTGCAATCCCCCTGCTAGCCCTCTGGAATGTGAGGGGCAGACCTGTAAACCTCTTACAGATCTGGTACATAAATCTCCCACACATATTCATACAGGTGTTCTCCCTTTTATTGAGGGTTCATAACGGAAAAGCAACCATAGAAGCCAAAGTTGGAAGATGGCTAAGTCATCATCAGCCCAGGGCTCTGAGGCTCAATGTCCTTTATCAACCTGAAGCAAATAGCCTAGAAATTTAGAGAAAAACAAAATGTGCTTTAGAATTACATTCTTGGGTATATTTGTTACAGCTCTTTATCATACTCTAACAATAAAATGACCAAGAATAGAGGTAAATCCTCAGAAACTAGATAGAACTTAAAAAGAAGGTCCCAAGTAGGCTGAAGAGAGAGCTGATGGTCCAGGTCAGGACTGGGATGAAGGTAGATTGTGAATTGATAAAACAAGCAAATATGAACACCATAAAGAGAGTGAAAAGACAAGCTACCAAGTGACAAAAGACATCTGCAACACATATAACAGGCTAAGAACTAGATATTCTGTATATCCAGAATATATAAAGAATTCCTAAAAAAACAGTTGGAAAAAAAGACAAACCACCTACTAAAACAATGAGCAAAAGGATTTGAGCAAGCACTTTACAAAAGAATGACTATTAAACATATGGGGAAAAAAACCCATCTCATTAGCAATTAGGAAAATGCAAATTAAAAACACAGTGAGATACTCATTCATCAGATTGGCAAAAATTTTGAAGTCTGATAATACCAAGTATTGGCAAGAATATTGTCTTATCACTGCTGATAGGAGTGTAAATTAGTACAGCTATTCTAGAAAAGAGCTTCGTATTGTGTAGTAAGTGAAAATACACGTACCTTACAAGTTAGCAGTTACACTAATGGGTATATACCCTGGAAGATCTCTGCATGTGAACCAGGATACTAGTATAAGAATGTTACAAGAATGTTCATAGTAGTGCTCATAATAGTCTCCAGCTGGAAACAACCCAAATCTCAATCAACAATGGAATGGATAAAAATATTGTGACATATGATTAAACACTAAACAGCAAGGAAAAACATGGACGAAGCTCACAAATATGATGTTGAACAAAAGAAGCATGATTCCATATACATAAAGTTCAAAAACAGACAAAATTAAACTACATTGTTTAAAGATGCCTATGTTGTTGTTGTTGTTGTTAAGTGCCGTCGAGTCGTTTCCGACTCATAGCGACCCCATGCACAGCAGAACGAAACACTGCCCGATCCCGCAC